>NC_041387.1:289435576-289440776 GCF_002162155.2 Triticum dicoccoides | reverse complement strand
CCCGTGAGCCTCTGTGTGGGATTGACTGATTTGTAAGGCAGGTGCCACGTCAAATTCATGAATTGGGTATGATAGAACAAATGCTAGCTACTCCTTATGCATGAGATGGAACTGAACATCCTGATATGCACTTGATCTAAGTGGACGAAATTTGTGGATTATTTAAGCTTGCAGGTTTGCCTGGAGATGAAGCTAATAAGAAGGTTTTCCCTTTATCTTTGAAGGGAAAAGCATTGACATGGTATAGGCTCTGCGATGATATTGGTACTTGGAACTAGAATCGATTTAAATTGGAATTTCACCAAAAAAATTAATCCTATGCATCTAGTCCATTGTGATTGGAATTATATATATAATTGTTGGCCTCATGAAGGAGAAAGTACCGCTCTAGCTTGGGGGAGACTTAAGTCAATGTTATATTCATGCCCCAATCATGAACTCTCAAGAGAAATTTTTAATCAGAACTTTTATGCTCGGCTTTCTCGTGATGATCAATCCATGCTCGATACTTCTTGTACTGGTTCTTTTATGAAGAATACTATTGAATTCAGGTGGGATCTTTTAGAAAGAATTAAAAGCAACTTTGAAGATTGGGAACTCAACGAAGGTAAAGAGTCAGGTATTAAGCTTAAGTTTGATTGTGTTAAATCTTTTATGAATACCGATGCTTTTCACAAGTTTAGCACTAAATATGGACTTGACTCTAAGATAGTAGCCTCTTTCAGTGAATCATTTGCTACTCATGTTGATCTCCCAAAAGAGAAGTGCTTTCAATATCATCCACCTATTAAATAAGAAGTTAAAGAACAAGTTAAAGCTAAAGATGAAACTATTATTTACATTGTTGATCTAGTTGTGCCCACTGCTTATATTGAAAAATCACCTTTCCCTATTAGGTTAAAGGAACATGCTAAGGTTTCAACTGTGGTTCACAAAAGTAATATTAAAGCACCAAAACCATCTAAGAAAATTAACGTATAACCTAGTGTTGCTATGGTTAAAGTTGTCCTGGTAGAAAATATTGATGGGCATGTTATTTACTTCTATGATGAAGCTGCTAGAATTGCCAAACCCGATGAAAAAGAAAAACATAGACCTTTTGTTGCCATGCCTATTGTTTCAATTAAAATAGGAGATCATTGTTATCATGGTTTATGTGAGTTGGGTGCTAGTGTGAGTCCTATTCCTTTTACTTTATACCAACAAATTATGGATGACATAGCACCCGCTGAAATAGAAGACATAGATGTTACTATTAAACTTGCTAATAGAGACACCATCACACCACTTGGGATTGTTAGAGATGTTGAAGTCTTGTGTGGGAAAATAAAACACCCTACTGATTTTCTAGTTATTGGTTCCCCACAAGATGACTTTTGTCCCATTATCTTTGGTAGACCTTTCTTGAACACTGTTAGTGCTAAAATAGATTGTGAGAAACAAACTGTCAGTGTTAGCTTTGGTAATGAGTCTCATGATTTTAACTTCTCCAAGTTTAATAGACAACCTCAGAAGAAAGAATTACCTAGTAAGGATGAAATAATTGGTCTTGCTTGTATTGTTGTGCCTCCTACTGACCCACTAGAACAATATTTGCTAGACCATGAAAATGATATGCACATGCATGAAAGAAATGAAATAGATAAAAGTTTCTGTGAATAACAACCTCTGCTTAAATAAAATTTGCCTATTGAAATGCTAGGAGGTCCTCCTCCACCTAAAGGTAATACTCTGTTTTAATTAAAGCAATTGCCAGACACTTTGAAGTACACTTAACTTGATTAGAAAAAGAAATATTCTTTTATTATTAGTGCTAACCTTTCAAAGCATGAGGAAGAAAGATTATTGAAAATTTCGAAGAAGCACCGAGTTGCTATTGGATATACTCTTGATGATCTTAAGGGCGTTAGTCCCACACTATGTCAGCACAAGATTAATATGAAACCTGATGCTAAACCTGTTGTTTATCACCAACGTTTGAATCCTGAAATGAAAGAAGTGGTGAGAACTGAATTACTAAAGCTTCTGGAAGCAGGTATAATCAATCCCATAGCTGATAGTGGATGGGTAAGTCCTATTCATTGCGTCCCTAAGAAGGGAGGTATTATTGTTGTTCCTAACGAACAAAATGAACTCATTCCACAAAGAATTATTACTGGTTACAGAATGGTAATTGACTTTAGAAAATTAAATAAAGCTACTAGAAAAGATCATTACCCTCTGTCTTTTATTGATCAAATGCAATAAAGATTATCTAAGCACACACACTTTTGTTTTCTTGATGGATATTCTGGTTTTTCTCAAGTACCTATTTCACAACCTGATCAAGAGAAAACCACTTTTACTTGTCCTTTTGGAACTTATGCTTATAGACGTATGCCTTTTGGTTTATGCAATGCACCTGCTACCTTTCAAAGATGTATGACTGCCACTTTTACTTGTCATCATATTAACTCTGCTCATGCATATGCCCTATTTTTCATTGTCATAATTTGTGTTGTTAAGTTGCTTTTTGCATTGATCATCTTGGTTTAATCTTGATGCCTATGAACCTGAACCTTAATGATATTTGAAGCATGTTATCTGTACTTCGAGTGCATGTCAAGTTTGTGCCCTTATTGTCCTGTAGCATGTTGTTTTGATGATTGCTAAGTGCCTACTTGCAGTTTTGGGCAGATTGTTGCTATAACTTGTTTGGAGTGTATGTGTTGAACCATTGCTCCTTTTTCATCATGCTCTATATGCAACTTGCTTAGAATTACATGTAGTTTCATATTATCTTGTTGTATCCTTGTTTTGAGCATATGTTCTTGATATTTGAATGCATTTTGCATCAATGCCATGTTCAATTTGTTTTGCTCATATTTTCTAGGGCGTAGCTCCGAATAAAATGAACTTTATATGTAACTTAACTAGAAAAACGTGTAGATTATCATGGTGCATCTTAACTTGTTGTTTAACAATTTGGACATAATGTGTTATTCAGATCAGGAACAATTTCGAAATTTGCATATGACGACTTACCGAAATTGTTATATGTTGTTCTCAGCCTCATTTAAATTTGCATTGATGTGATGTTCTTGTATGCATCATATCTTGCCATGAGTAGCATCATGTGGCCTTGTCATGAATCATACTTGGTTGAGCATCATGCCATGTTTATGTGTTGTGTGTTTACCTTGTTGTTTGCTTCTTTCCGGTTGTGCTTCTTCTCGATAGTTCCTATTTCGTTGCGACCGTGAGGATTTGTTCGACTATGCTTGGTTCGTCTATGCTCATTCGTCTTCTTCATTGACTCGTTCTTCTTCCTAGTGGGATTTCAGGCAAGATGACCGTTACCCTGGATCTCACAACTATCATTTCTATGCTAGTTGTCTCGATGCTATCGCTATGTCGCGCTTCCTAACATTTGTTTATCACGCCTCCCAAATTGCCATGAAACAACCTCTAACTTTTTCACCATCTTAGCAAACCGTTGTTTGGCTATGTTCGGGCTTTGCTCAGCCCCTCTTATAGCGTTGCTAGTTGCAGGTTGTTCCATGTTGGGACATGGATATCATGGATATCATGGATATCTTGGGATATCACAATATCTCTTATTTAATTAATGCACATATATACTTGGTAAAGGGTGGAAGGCTCGGCCTTATGCCTGGTGTTTTGTTCCACTCTTGCCACCATAGTTTCCGTCATACCGGTGTTATGTTCCTTGATTTTGTGTCCCAAACCCGATGAGGGTTTATGGGCCCCTCTTGACAGTTCACTTCAAATAAAACTCTTCCAGCAAGGCCCAACATTGGTTTTACCATTTGCCCGACATAATAACTAATCATGATAATAAACTTGACGCATAGGGAGTTAGCGCTACCCGAGGTTTGTTTCAACATAATAAAGGGGGCCAGTGCTGATGGTGTTGGTCCGAAATAGAGCCACTTGCGGTGCCACCCCTTCACCTGGTGTTTTCGATTGCCATACGTACTGCTCATCCAGACGTGGCCAGCGACGAGATACGCGCAACTACTACCAGGGTGTCAGCACGCTGGGAGGTCTTGCTGGATTAGTTTTACCATTGTCGTAATGTCTTGTGCACCGGGATCCCGAGTCTGATCGGATGTCCCGCGATGGAGGATTGTCTCCGCGGATCGTGAGCTTGACATGGGCTTAGTTGGGACACCCCTGCAGGGTTTAAAATTTCCAGAGCCGGCCCTCGCGGTTACACGGATGTTTGCGGACAGGTGCGCAGTCATGTTGTTCATGACGTTTGTGAACCGTCGTCGCACACAACATGGCACATGTAATGGACTGGATGCACAGACGTATGTTCCAAGAGGGAACATTCCTGTGGCTTGACGAGGACGTCAGTTCCTCTAAGTGGGGTTGTTTGTGATAGCCTGGCTTATTAGTGATGATATACTACTCATACCAATAAGGAATTCCTTCTTTCCGAGAGCCCATTCAGGTAGAACTCCAAAGTTAAGTGTGCTCGGCTTGGAGTAGTTTCAGGATGGGTGGCCGACCGAGAAGTTGCTCCAGGGTGCGCATGAGTGAGGACAAAGTGCACACAAAAGACTAGTATTGATCTGTGGGGCTAGTCTATATCCCGCCAGGAGTAATGACCACCGGAGGGTGTGTCCGGGGCGTTACAAGTTGGTATCAAAGCCTCGACCGACCATAGGAGCCCCCTTGATTGATCGTAGTTTGGCCGTTCTCGAGTCTAGAAGAAAACTATTTCAGAGTCCAGTTATATTGGGGAGTAGGAATTCTTTTTACTTCTCAGCCCCTTCGTCGTTCTAGTGAGGTATCTTGACGTAGGTGTTTTGATTTACTCCTCTTCCCCTTCAATTTTTTTAGGATCGCGGCAGGTGTTTTTGTTTGTTGTCTATCCTTTGGTCAGCCGGTGCACTTCTCTTCGAGTTGATTTGATCCTTCTTCATCTCTGCAAGATCAATCTTCAGTTCTTTCTCAATGAAATTGTTTCCTCGTCCTCAGTTGTCTTCTTTTTCCCACCCGCCCACCCTTTGTAACATCCCAAATTTTCAATTTGGAATGTTATACATTAGATCATCATTGCATATCATATTTTATTGCATTTTGTCTTAATCCTAGAAATCCTACGCAACTCAAGGACCCACGGAGAGAGTTGGGGATTTCAATTTTCATATTTGAGTTTTTCTCAAATTTTGAAAAGAGGATTGTTTGA
>NC_041387.1:289413911-289434567 GCF_002162155.2 Triticum dicoccoides | reverse complement strand
AGCCCCGCCGCCCCATCGGAGACCCGCCGGAGCCCGACCCGAGGTAGCCGCCCGCCGCCCCAATTTTCTAAAGAAAACCAATACAGTTTTTTTAGAAACCCTAGGTTTATTTTTTTAGATCGGTTTATTTAGCGAGTGTTCCCTTGTTCGTTCGTTTGAACGGACGAGATCACCGTTCAGTTGCTGTTAACGAACGTCCGTTCGTTAATCCATTCGTCAGTTTTTCTTTTTTCGAGTTTTCTGCGATTATTCCAGATCGCGATTTCTGATCCGATATTTGTTCTAGTATAACTTTTCGCTCGTTTATCGGAACCAGGCGATTCAAGCACCTAGAAAGTACCCAAGGGGTGCTCCGAGGGGAGCTCAACCCACCAGGGCGCGCCTAGGGGCCCAGGCGCATCCAGATGGATTATGCCCACCTCGGTGGCCTCCCGCACCGCCTCTTTGCTCTATAAATACCCCAATATTCCAGAAACCCTAGGGAGTCGACGAAAATCAATTCCAGCTGCCGCAATTCCAAAACCACCATATCCAATCTAGACACTTTCACAGAGGGGTTCATCAAGTCCATTGGTGCCTCTCCGTTGATGCGTGAGTAGTTCTTCGTAGACCTACGGGTCCATAGTTAGTAGCTAGATGGCTTCCTCTCTCTCTCTCTCTCTCTCTCTCTCTATCTATCTATCTATCTATCTATCTATCTATCTATCTATTCTCAATACAATGGTCTCTTGGAGATCCATATGATGTAAGTCTTTTTGCGGTGTGTTTGTTGGGATCCGATGAACTTTGCGTTTAGGATCAGATCTATGTTTTTATCCATGAAAGTTATTTGAGTCTTCTTTCATCTCTTATATGCATGATTGATTATAGCTTTGTATTTCTTGTCCGATATTTGGGTTTTGTTTGGCCAACTTGATCTATTTATCTTGCAATGGGAAGAGGTGCTTTGTGATGGGTTTGATCTTATGGTGCTTGATCCCAGTGACAGAAGGGGAAATGACACGTATGTATCATTGCTTTTAAGGATAACAAGATGGGGTCTATTTCTACATAAATAGATCTTGTCTACATAAGGTCATCATTCTTATTGCATTACTCCGTTTTTTCATGAACTTAATACACTAGATGCATGCTGGATAGCGGTGGACGTGTGGAGTAGTAGTAGATGTAGGGAGGAGTCGGTCTATGAATCTTGGAGGTGATGCCTATATAATGATCATTGCCTAGATATCGAGATTATTATTTGAAGTTCTATCAATTACCCAACAGTAATTGTTTTCCCACCGTTTGCTATTTTTCTCGAAAGAAGCCACTAGTGAAACCTACGGCCCTCGGGTCTCTTCTTTAATATATTTGCCTTCGCGATCTACTTTTATTTTCAGTTCTATTAAACCAAAAATACAAAAATACCTTGCTGCACTTTATTTAATTTGCGCTCTATTTATCCTATCTATTACAACTTTATCATGTCTCCTCGCCAATTTGTGGCACCGTTACCCGAAATGGATTGAAAACCCCTTTAACACGTCGGGTGGCGAGTATTTGTTATTTGTGTGCAGGGGATGTTTAGGTTGTGTTCCTTGGTTCTCCTACTATTTCGATAACCTTGGTCTCATCACTACGGGAAATACCTACCATCGTTGTGCTGCATCATCACTTCCTCTTTGGGGAAATACCGATGTAGTTCAAGCAGGCATCAAAAGGAATTTCTGGCGCCGTTGCTAGGGAGGATCATCAACATCAACCAGGTTTCTAATCACAAATCTCATCTCCTCGAAATTTACATTATTTGCCATTTGCCTTCTGTTTTCCTCTCCCCCACTTAAGAAACATTTACCATTTTATTCGCCCTCTTTTTCGTTCGCCGTTTTCTTGTCAGATCTATTTTTGAGTGCAACCTATTTGCGTACTCACCATGACTCAAGATAACACCAAGTTGTGTGATTTCTCAAGTACCAACAACAACAATTTTATTAGCACTCCGACTGCTCCTCCCGCCACTATTGTGGAGTCTTGTGATATTAATCTTGCTATGAAAAATCAAAATGCCGGTACTCCTAATGAGGATGCCACGTTCCATCTTAACACATTCGTGGAATTGCGTGATATGCAAAAGAAAAAAAGATGTGTACAATGATGTTATCAAGTTGAAATTATTTCCATTTTCTTTGTGAGAATGTGCAAAAATTTGGTTTTCTTCTTTTCCTCGCAATAGTATCGATTCTTGGAACAAGTGCAAGGATGCTTTCATTACTAAGTATTTTCTGCCCGCAAAAATCATTTCCCTTAGAACCCAGATCATGAATTTCAAGCAACTTGAACATGAGCATGTTGCACAATCTTGGGAAAGGATGAAATTGATGCTAAGAAATTGCCCAACTCATGGGTTTAATCTCTGGATGATCATACAAAAAATTTATGCGGGGTTGAATTTTGTTTCTCGTAATCTTTTAGATTCCACCGCGGGGGGTACTTTTACGGAAATTACTTTGGGTGAAGCAACTAAATTGCTAGACAATACCATGGTAAATTATTCACAATGGCATACCGAAAGAGCTCCTACTAGTAAAAAAAGTCAATTCGGTAGAAGAAATTAATTCTTTGAGTGAAAAAGTTGATGCTCTTATGAAGTTGGTTGCTAATAAAAGTGCTCCTATTGATTTTAATGATGCGCCTTTGTCTACTTCAATTGAGCAAAATAGTGATGCCATAGATGTGAATTTTATCTCGCGAAACAATTTCAATAACAATGCTTATAGATGTAATTTTAATCCTAGGCCTTTTCCTAGTAATTTCTCTAATAATTATGGTAATTCTATGGCAATCCTTCTTATAATAATAATAGAAACACCTCCGATCTTGAGAATAATATTAAAGAATTTATCAATACTCAAAAAGTTTTCAATGCTACGATAGAAGAAAATTGAATAAAGTTGATGATATGTCTAGAAGTATTGATAGAATTTCTCATAATGTAGAAACTCTCAAGATGAAAATTTGTGTGCCTAAAGTTGAAGAATCTATTAAAGCTCTTTATGTTTCTATGGATGAAAGTAAGAAAAGAACTGCTATGCTTAGAGCTAAAAGAGAATTTTTAGAAACATCGTTTTCAAGTGATTACTTTCATAAAAGTGATGAAGATCTTAAAATGATTGGTGTTTCTTCTATTGATTCTTTGTTTAGTAAAATTAAGATTGATGAAAAAGGGACTGGAGAAGAGTCAACTTTAGTGAAAATCTTGTTGAGAAAATTGATAAAAGTGGGTTTAAGAGGTCAAGACTTTAACTAGTGATATGCCCACTATATTGGATTACAAAGACTTTAATTAAGATAGTTTCTCTTTGGTTGATTGTATTTGTTTGTTGCAATCCATGATAAATTCACCCCATGCTTATGAGCAAAATAAAGCTTTTACTAAACATATTGTTGATGCTATGATGAAAGCTTTTGAAGACAAGTTGGAATTAGAAGTTTCAATTCCTAGAAAATTACTTGAGGAATGGGAACCTACCATCAAAGTCAAGATTAAAAATTATGAGTGTTTTGCTTTATGTGACTTGGGTGCTAGTGTTTCTACAATTCCAAAATGTTTATGTGATGTGCTTGGTCTTACCGATACTGAAGAATGCTCTTTAAATTTGCACTTGGCGGATTCTACTATTAAAAAGCCTATGGGAAGAATTAATGATGTTCTTATTCTTGCAAATGGGAATTATGTGCCCATAGATTTTACTGTTCTTGATATTGATTGCAATCCGTCTTGTCCAGTTATACTTGGTAGACCATTTTTATGTACTATTGGTGCCGTGATTGATATGAAAGAAGGCAATCAAATTTAAATTTCCATTAAGGAAGGGTATGGAACACTTCCCTAGAAAAAGAATTAGGCCACCATATGAATCAATCATGAGGGCATCGTATGGATCCATAGCTAAAGATGGCAACACATAGATCCTTCGTGTTATGCCTAGCTAGGGGCGTAAAACGATAGCGCTCGTTGGGAGGCAACCCAACTTGTATCTTTTTGCTTTTTGGCTTTCTTGCTGTTTTCAATAAAATACCCAATTATTCCTCTGATTAGATGTGTTTTTGTGGTTTAAATTAGTGTTTGTGCCAAGCCAGGCCTTTGGGATGATTTAGGTGAGAGTTGATTTGATCTTGCTGAAAAACAGAAACTTTTGCAATCACAAAATTATTTTTCATTTTTACCAGAAGAGTTCTTTTGAGTTGATTCTTTTTGCAGAAGGTTAATAAACAAATTATTCACGTCTTCCTATGTTTTTAGATTTTTATTCCTATGAACTTATGAAATTGTTAGCTACTAAGAGTGCCCCTCTTGATCCCGATGATATGCCTTTGTCTACTTTGATTGAGAATAATAATGAATCTATGGATGTGAATTTTGTTGCTAGGAATAGTTTTGGAAACAATGCTTATAGAGGAAACTTTAATCCTAGATTGTTCCCAAGTAATTCCTCTAATAATTATGGAAATTCCTACAATAATTCTTATGGTAATTTTAATAAGATGCCCTCTGATTTTGAGAATAGTGTGAAAGAATTTATGATCTCTCAATAGAATGTTAATGCCTTGCTTGAAGAAAAATTGCTCAAAGTTGATGATTTGGCTAGGAACGTTGATAGACTTTCGCTTGATGTTGATTATCTTAAACTTAGATCTACCCCTCCTAAGCATGATATCAACGAGTCTCTCAAAGCCATGAGAATTTCCATTGACGAATGCAAAGAAAGAACCGCTAGATTGCGTGCTAAGAAAGATTGCTTTGTAAAGGCGTGTTCTTCTAGTTTCCACGAAAATAATGATGAAGACCTTAAAGTTATTGATGTGTCCCCTATTAGATCTTTGTTTTGCAATATGAATCTTAATAATGATGGGACTGATATGAGTCAACTTTAGTTAAAAGGCGTCCCAATGATTCGGAGTTTTTAGACGTTGATGCTAAATTTGGTAAAAGTGGGATTGGAGAGGTCAAAACTTTAAATAGCATTGAACCCACTATCTTGGATTTCAAGGAATTTGATTATGATAATTGTTCTTTAGAAGGTTGTATTTCCTTGTTGCAATCCGTTGTGAATTCTCCTCATGCTTATAGTCAAAATAAAGCTTTTACCAAACATGTTGTTGATGCCTTGATGCAATCTTATGATGAAAAACTTAATTTGGAAGTTTCTATACCTAGAAAACTTAATGATGAGTGGGAACCTACTATAAAGATTAAAATTAAAGATCATGAGTGTTATGCTTTATGTGATTTGGGTGCAAGTGTTTCCACGATTCCAAAAACTTTATGTGATATTCTAGGTTTCCATGATCTTGATGATTGTTCTTTAAATTGGCACCTTGCGGATTCCACCATTAAAAAGCCAATGGGAAGGATCAATGATGTTCTCATTGTTGCAAATAGAAATTTGGTGCCCGTAGATTTTTATCGTTCTTGATATAGATTGCAATCTTTCTTGCCCTATTATTCTTGGTAGACCTTTCCTTAGAACTATTGGCGCGGTTATTGATATGAAGGAAGGGAATATTAGATTCCAATTTCCATTAAGGAAAGGCATGGAGCGCTTTCCAAGAAGGAAAATTAATTACCTTATGAATCTATCATGCGAGCTACTTATGAATTGAGTGCCAAAGATGGCACTACTTAGATCTATCCTCGCTTTTATGCCTAGCTAGGGGCGTTAAACGATAGCGCTAGTTGGGAGGCAACCCAATTTTACTTGTGTTTTTTTTGTTTTTGTTTCTGTTTAGTAATAAATTTTGCATCTACCTTCTGTTTAGATGTGTTTTTATGTTTTAATTAGTGTTTGTGCCAAGTAGAACCTATAGGATAACCTATGGTGATAGTTAATTTGATTCTGCTAAAAAACAAAAACTTCTCACGCACGAAATTAGTTTTGTTAAATCACAGAAATGTGCTTTTGCATTGATTCTTTTTTATGTAGATCAATAGAAAAATTTCCCAGGACTTCCTATGTTGTTAGGATTTTTAGAGTTCCAGAAGTATTCGCGGGTTACAGATTGCTACAGACTGTTCTGTTTTTGACAGATTCTGTTTTTCGTGTGTTGTTTGTTTATTTTGATGCATCTATGGCTAGTACTAAGTGGTATGAACCATAGAGAACTTGGAATACAGTAGGTTTAACACCAATATAAATAAAGAATGAATTCATTACAGTACCTTATGTGGTGGTTTTGCTTTCTTTCACTAACGAAGCTTATTAGATTTCCTGTTGAGTTTTGTGTCGTGAAGTTTTCAAGTTTTGGGTAAAGATTTGATGGACTATGGAATAAGGAATGGAAAAAGCCTAAGCTTGGGGATGCCCATGGCACCCAAGATATTCAAGAATAGACAAAAGCCTAAGCTTGGGGATGCCCCGGGAAGGCATCCCCTCTTTTGTCTTCGTTTATCGGTAACTTTACTTGGAGCTATATTTTTATTCGCCACATGATATGTGTTTTGCTTGGACCGTCTTGTATGATATTAGTTTTTGCTCTTTTATTTTCCACAATCATCCTTGCTGTACACACCTTTTGGGAGAAGCCCACTTGATTAGAATTTATTAGAATACTCTATGTGCTTCACTTATATCTTTTGAGCTAGATAGTTTTTTCTCTAGTGCTTCACCTGTATCTTTTAGAGCACGACGGTGGCTTAATTTTGAAGAAATAGTTGATCTCTCATGGTTCACTTATATTATTTTGAGAGTCTCTTAGAATAGCATGGAATTTGCTATTGTTATAAAATTGGTCCTAGAATGGTAGGCATCCAAGTTGGGTATAATAAAAACTATCATAGAAAGTGAATTGGATGCTATGATCAATTTGATACTTGATAATTGTTTTGAGATATGGATGTAGTGGTATTAAAGTCATGTTAGTTGGGTGATTATGAATTTAAATAATGCTTGTGTTGAAGTTTGTGATTCTCGTAGCATGCACGTATGTTGAACCGCTTTGTGATGAAGTTGGAGCACAATTTTATTTATTGATTGTCTTCCTTATGAGTGGCGGTCGGGGATGAGCGATGGTATTTTCCTACCAATCTATCCCCCTAGGAGCATGCGCGTAATACTTTGTTTTTGATGACTTGTAGATTTTTGCAATAAGTATATATGTTCTTTTGACTAATGTTGAGTCCATGGACTATACACACTCTCAGCCTTCCACCATTGCTAGCCTCTCTTGTGCCGCACAACTTTCACCGGTACCATACACCCACCATATACCTTCCTCAAAACAGCCACCATACCTACCTATTATGGCATTTCCATAGCCATTCCGAGATATATTGCCATGCAACTTTCCACCGTTCCGTTTATTATGACATGCATCATCATTGTCATATTGCTCTTTGCATGATCATGTAGTTGACATCGTATTTGTGGCAAGGCCACCTTAATAATTTTGATACATGTCACTCTTGATTCATTGCATATCCCGGTACACCGCCGGAGGCATTCATATAGAGTAATATCTTGTTCTAAGTATTGAGTTGTAATTCTTGAGTTGTAAGTAAATAAAAGTGTGATGATCTTCATTATTCGAGCATTGTCCCAGTGAGGAAAGCATGATGGAGACTATGATTCCCCCACATGTCGGGATGAGACTTCGGACTAAAGAAAGAAAAAAAAAGAAAAAAAAAAGAAAGTCCAAAAAAAGAAAGGCCAAAAACAAAAAGGGGAAAAAGAGAAAAAAAAGAAATGAGAGAAAAAGAGAGAAGGAACAATGCTACTATCCTTTTACCACACTTGTGTTTCAAAGTAGCACCATGATCTTCATGATAGAGAGTCTCCTATGTTGTCACTTTCATATACTAGTGAGAATTTTTCATTATATAGCTTGGCTTGTATATTCCAATGATGGGCTTCCTCAAAATGCCCTAGGTCTTCGTGAGCAAGCGAGTTGGATGCACACCCACTTAGTTTCTTTTGTTGAGCTTTCATACATTTATAGCTCTAGTGCATCCGTTGCATGGCAATCCCTACTCACTCACATTGATATCTATTAATGGGCATCTCCATAGCCCGTTGATATGCCTAGTTGATGTGAGACTATCTTCTCCCTTTTTGTCTTCTCCACCACCACCATTCTATTCCACATATAGTGCTATGTCCATAGCTCACGCTCATGTATTGCGTGAAAGTTGAAAAAGTTTGAGATTACGGAAGTATGAAACAATTGCTTGGCTTGTCATCGGGGTTGTGCATGATTAAATACTTTGTGTGATGAAGATAGAGCAACAACCATACTATATTATTTTGTAGGGATAACTTTCTTTAGCCATGTTATTTTGAGAAGACATGATTGCTTGATTAGTATGCTTGAAGTATTACTATTTCTTATGTCAATATGAACTTTTTTTTGAATCATTTGGATCTGAACATTCATGCCACAATAAAGAAAATTACATTGAGAATTATGCTAGGTAGCATTCCACATCAAAAATTCTGTTTTTATCATTTACCTACTCGGGGATGAGCAGGAATTAAGCTTGGGGATGCTTGATACGTCTCAAACATATCTATAATTTTTGATTGCTCCACGCTATTATATTACCCGTTTTGGATGTTTATGGGATTTACTTTACACATTTATATCATTTTTGGGACTAACCTACTAACCGGAGGCCCATCCTGTATTGCTATTTTTTTTGCCTATTTCAGTGTTTCGAAGGAAAGGAATATCAAACGGAGTCCAAACGGAATGAAACCTTCGGGAGAGTGATTTTTGGAACGAACGTGATCCAGAGGGCTTGGAGTGCAAGTCAAGAAGCAGTCGAGGCGGCCACGAGGGTGGAGGGCGTGCCCCTATCTCGTGGGGCCCTCGGGCGGCCACCGACCTACTTCTTCCTCCTATATATACCCACGTACCCTGAGAACATCAGAAGAGACCACGAAAACCTAATACCACCGCTACAACCTTCTGTAAACACGAGATCCCATCTTGAAGCCTTCACCGGCGGTCCGCCGGAGGGGGAATCGACCAAGGAGGGCTTCTACGTCAACACCATAGCCCCTCCGATGAGTTGTGAGTAGTTTACCACAGACCTTCGGGTCCATAGTTATTAGCTAGATGGCTTCTTCTCTCTTTTTGGATCTGAATACCATGTTCTCCTCGATCTTCTTGGAGATCTATTCGGTGTAACTCTTTTTGCAGTGTGTTTGTCGAGATCTGATGAATTGTGGGTTTATGATCAAGTTTATCTATGAGAAATATTTGAATCTCCTATGAATTCTTCTATGTATGATTGAGTTATCTTTGCAAGTATCTTCGAATTATCAGTTTGGTTTGGCCTACTAGATTGATCTTTCTTGCAATGGGAGAAGTGCTCAGCTTTGGGTTCAATCTTGTGGTGTCCTTTCCCAATGACAATAGGGGCAGCAAGGCACGTATTGTATTGTTGCCATCGAGGATAAAAAATGGGGTTTATATCATATTGAATGAGTTTGTCCCTCTACATCATGTCATCTTTCTTAATGCGATACTCTGTTCTTTATTAACTTAATACTCTAGATGCATGCTGGATAGTGGTTGATGTGTGGAGTAATAGTAGTAGATGCAGGCAGGAGTCGGTCTACTTGTCACGGACGTGATGCCTACATACATGATCATGCATAGATAATCTCATAATTATTCGCTTTTCAATCAATTGCTCAACAGTAATTTGTTCACCCACCATAATACTTATGCTCTCGAGAGAAGCCACTAGTGAAACCTATGGCCCCCGGGTCTATATTTTATCATATAAGCTTTTCATCTACTTTTATTTGCATCTTTACTTTTCCAATCTATATTATAAAATACCAAAAATATATTTTTCTTATCATACTATCTCTATCAGATCTCATTTTTGCAAGTGGCCGTGAAGGGATTGACAACCCCTTTATTGCGTTGGTTGCGAGTTCTTTGTTTGTTTGTGTAGGTGCGTGGGACTTTTGAGGAGCCTCCTACTGGATTGATACCTTGGTTCTCAAAAACTGAGGGAAATACTTACACTACTATTGCTGCATCACCCTTTCGTCTTCAAGGAAATCCAACGCAAGCTCAAGACGTAGCACAACTGCTTATAGTAGTGGTTTGCTTTCCTATACAAACGGATCTCACGAAGATTTTGTTGTGTTTTGTGTGATTGAAGTTTTCAAGTTTTGTATGATGGATGAAGGAATAAGGATTAGCAAAAGGCTAAGCTTGGGGATGCCCGAGGCACCCCAAGATAATATTCAAGAAGTAGCAAGCAACTAAGCTTGGGGATGCCCCCGAGTGGCATCCCCTCTTTCTTCTAACAACCATAGGTATTTTACTTGGAACTATAGTTTTATTCGTCACATATTATGAGTTTTGCTTGGAGCGTCTTGTATAATATGAGTCTTTGCTTGTTTTGCTTTGTGTTTTAAGTCTTGAATCCTTGATGGACACACCTTTTTGAGAGAGCCAAAAATTATGCTATGCTTTCTCCTATGCTTCACTTAAGTTTTTAGATCCATGGAATTGCTCTAGTGCTTTACTTATATCTTTTTGAGCAAAGTGTGCTTTGCTATTTTTGAAGAAACGCTCTCATGCTTCACTCAGATATATTTGGGAGTTGTAATTTTTTTAAGAAATTCTCTCTTGCTTTACTTAGATTGTTTTGAGAGAAAGAAACATCATGCTCATGTTCTTCACTTATATTTGTGTGAGCTTATTAAAAGCAACATATGAAAATATCCCAAAGTGATAGATATCCAAGGAGGATATAATAAAAACTTTCATGAAGATCACTGGAAAAATAAACTTGGTTCTTAGTAATAGTTTTGAGATATGACGATGTGATATGTGAGTCATGTTCATGAGTAATTGTGCTTTAGTAAGAATATTGGTGCTAAGGTCTGTGATTCCCTATGCAAGCACGAAAGTCAATAGTTACGCAATGAAATTACATCCTACTTATGGTGCATTATTCGGTGTTACTTATGCTTAATGCTTGGGTACGAGATTTTTCGTTTCTTGGTTGGGCGCTTCTCGATATTTTTGCCAGCCTTCTTTTTGCACTAAGTATGACCACTACTTGTGCATCCAAAACCCTTTAAATCAGTTTTGCCATATGAGTCCACTATACCTACCTCTATGCGGTATTTCCGTGCTGTTCTAAGCAAATTTGCGTGTGCCATCTCTAATTTTCAAAATAAATTTCTCTCTTGTGTGCTCGTACTAATCGCGAGGTGGTGAGGGGTGGCCGATATTTTCCATGCTAGATGTGTTATTCTCACGATGAGTGTTTATTCACTTGTCATTGCACGAGAGTACGGGAAAGGTATTAGGGATGCCCAGTCCCGAAATGAAAAAAATGAATTTACTTTATGTTGTCCAATAATAAATTCCTTGGAAAGTGTTGGTATGGAGGGCACCCGTGGATACGGAGAAGCAATGGAAAGTGAAAGTATGGTGGCAAAAGGAATAAACTTTATTTTCTGTTTGGGAACCGCCTATTATGTATCTAGCATGGAAAGTGTTGGGAGCTCCAAGTCATTTTCGTTGGTGTGAAAAGTATGCCTCCCAAAATGTTTTTATTTCTCAATTTTTGCTTTGAGCTCTGGCATCTCTACAAATCCCTACTTCCCTCTGTGAAGGGCCTTCTTATTTTGAATTTGAGTCTCCATCTTCTCTTATGAAGCACCACCTAAGGGGCACTATGGTCCTACTTGAACATTGGGTTTAGCTAATATTCGAGTGTGTTTTATGAATGGATCAATGATTGAGCATAATGGGCTAGGGATAACTTGCTTTAGTGTTGATATTTTGAAAGACATGGTTGCCTATTGGTATGCTTGAGTATTAAAGTCTTAATGTCAAAACTAGACTATTGCTTTGAACCATATAAAAGTTCAAATGTCCATGCTATAAATAAAAATTATGTGATGAACATGTTAGGCAACATTCCACATCAAAAATTCTGTTTTATCATTTACCTACTCGAGGACGAGTACGAATTAAGCTTGGTGATGCTGATACGTGTCCGACGTATCTATAATTTTTGATTGTTCCATGCTGTTATATTATCATTCTAGGATGTTTTACAATCATTTTATAGTCATTTTATATCATTTTTTGGTACTAACCTATTGACATAGTGCCCAGCAGTTGCTGTTTTCTGCTTGTTTTTTTACATCGTAGGAAATTAATACCAAACGGAGTCCAAACGCAGCGAAACTTTTTGTGGTTTTTTTCTGGACCAGAAGATACCATATGGGCCAAGAAACTACTTGAGGGGTGCTCCGTGGAGATCACAACCCACCAGGGCACGCCTGGGGGCCCAGGCGCGCCCAGGTGGGTTGTGCCCACCTCGGTGGCCTCCCGCACCGCCTCTTTGCTCTATAAGCACCTCAATATTCCCGAAACCCTAGGGGAGTCGACGAAAATTAATTCCAGCCTCTGCAAGTTCCAGAAACACCAGATCCAATCTAGACACCATCACGGAGGGGTTCATCATGTCCATTGGTGCCTCTTCGATGATGCATGAGTAGTTCTTTGTAGACCTAGTGGTCCATAGTTAGTAGCTAGTTGGCTTCCTCTCTCTCTCTCTCTCTCTCTCTCTTGATTCTCAATACAATGGTCTCTTGGTGATCCATATGATGTAAGTCTTTTTGCGGTGTGTTTGTTGGGATCCGATGAACTTTGAGATTATGATCAGATCTATATTTTTATCCATGAAAGTTATTTGAGTCTTCTTTGATCTCTTATATGCATGATTGATTAAAGCCTCGTATTTCTTCTCCGATATTTGGGTTTTGTTTGGCCAACTTGATCTACTTATCTTGCAATGGGAAGAGGTGCTTTGTGATGGGTTCGATCTTACAATGCTTGATCCCAGTGACAGAAGGGGAAACGACACATATGTATCATTGCTATTAAGGATAACAAGATGGGGTCTATTTCTACATATATAGATCTTGTCTACATCATGTCATCGTTCTTATTGCATTACTCTATTTTTCCATGAACTTAAGACACTAGATGCATACTGGATAGCAGTTGATGTGTGGAGTAATAGTAGTAGATGCAGGCAGGAGTCGGTCTACTAATCTTGGACGTGATGCCTATATAATGATCATTGCCTCGATATCATCATGATTATTTGAAGTTCTATCAATTGCCCAACAGTAATTGTTTTCCCACGGTTTGCTATTTTTCTCAAGAGAAGCCACTAGTGAAACCTACGGCCCCCGGGTCTCTTGTTTAATATATTTGCCTTTGCGATCTACCTTTATTTTCTTTTATTTTTAGTTCTATTAAACGAAAAATACAAAAATACCTTGTTGCACTTTATTTAATTTGCGCTCTATTTAGCCTATCTATTACAACTTTATCACGTCTCCTCGCCAATTTGTGGCACTGTTACCCGAACGGGATTGACAATCCCTTTAACACGTCGGGTTGCGAGTATTTGTTATTTGTGTGCAGGTGTTGTTTACGTTGTGTTGCTTGGTTCTCCTACTGGTTTGATAACCTTGGTGTCATCACCGAGGGAAAGACCTGCAATCATTGTGTTGCATCATCCCTTCCTCTTTGGGGAAATACCGACGTAGTTCTAGCAGGCATCAGCGGACTGCTCACATCCGTCCCGTCAACTCATGCCTGCTCGCGCAACACACGAGACGTGTGGTGGTACGTATATGGTTTTCTTTTTTGAGGATTAATTTTTCCGCTTTATTACTTAACCATAGCATGGCATCTACATTGTTGGTCTAACGCAGACGGATTAAATAAATACACCATTTGCAATGTTGTGTTCCAACTAGAAATAATCTTCCGTTTGTAAAAAGCCTATATCAAAACTTCTCTCGAATCGGTTCTGTCAGAAAAAACTTGTCTCGAATCTGTTCTATCAATAATAACCTTGCCTCCAATCTGACAAAAAAAAACCTTGCCTCCAATCTGACACCAGGACAAGTTTCATGAATTTCAACTGAGTTTTGGATTTACTGACATTTAGAAAACAATATTCTCAATGTTTGAATTTCTTGCCATTTCTTGCATGGGGACTAAGAATGCACCCAAGGACACACACATAATATTGCAATCCATGTTGGTGCTCTACCGTGCGCGCATGTAGTTAAAATTTGATTTTTACACATTAAATCCCTAGGAAATCAATCAGTGTATGAAACGTCTGAATGATCTCTGATTTCTTTTAATTTTTTACACGACACTCCTTTGGTCACATGTTCACTACAATTTGTTTTGACATGATCGATGTGGCAATGGTGGTGCGGTGGGTGGGTGGGGGGGGTCTGGTACAATACGTGCATGTGAGCCTCTGTGTGGGATTGACCGATTTGTAAGGCAGGTGCCACGTCAAATTCATGAATTGGGTATGATAGAAGAAATGCTAGCTACTCCTTATGCATGAGATGGAACTGAACATCCTGATATGCACTTGATCTAAGTGGACGAAATTTGTGGATTATTTAAGCTTGCAGGTTTGCCTGGAGATGAAGCTAATAAGAAGGTTTTCCATTTATGTTTGAAGGGAAAAGCATTGACATGGTATAGGCTCTACGATGATATTGGCACTTGTAACTAGAATCGATTTAAATTGGAATTTCACCAAAAAAATTATTCCTATGCATCTAGTCCATCGTGATTGGAATTATATATATAATTTTTGGCCTCGTGAAGGAGAAAGTACTGCTCTAGCTTGGGGGAGGCTTAAGTCAATGTTATATTCATGCCCCAATCATGAGCTCTCAAGAGAAATTTTTATTCAGAACTTTTATGCTCGGCTTTCTCGTGATGATCAATCCATGCTCGATACTTCTTGTACTGGTTCTTTTATGAAGAATACTATTGAATTCAGGTGGGATCTTTTAGAAAGAATTAAACGTAACTCTGAAGATTGGGGACTCGACGAAGGTAAAGAGTCAGGTATTAAGCTTAAGTTTGATTGTGTTAAATCTTTTATGGATACTGATGCTTTTCACAAGTTTAGCACTAAATATGGACTTGACTCTAAGATAGTAGCCTCTTTCAGTGAATCATTTGCTACTCATGTTGATCTCCCAAAAGAGAAGTGGTTTCAATATCATCCACCTATTAAATAAGAAACTGAAGAACTAGTTAAAGCTAAAGATGAAACTATTATTTACATTGTTGATCCAGTTGTGCCCACTGCTTATATTGAAAAATCACCTTTCCCTGTTAGGTTAAAGGAACATGCTAAGGTTTCAACTGTGGTTCGCAAAAGTAATATTAGAGCACCTAAACCATCTAAGAAAATTAACGTAGAACCTAGTGTTGCTATGGTTAAAGGTGTCCTAGTAGAAAATATTGATGGGCATGTTATTTACTTCTGTGATGAAGCTACTAGAATTGCCAAACCCGATGAAAAAGAAAAACATAGACCTTTTGTTGGCATGCCTATTGTCTCAATTAAAATAGGAGATCATTGTTATCATGGTTTATGTGAGTTGGGTGCTAGCGTGAGTCCTATTCCTTTTACTTTATACCAACAAATTATGGATGACATAGCACCCGCTGAAATAGAAGACATAGATGTTACTATTAAACTTGCTAATAGAGACACCATCACACCACTTGGGATTGTTAGAGATGTTGAAGCCTTGTGTGGGAAAATAAAACACCCTACTGATTTTCTAGTTATTGGTTCCCCACAAGATGACTTTTGTCCCATTATCTTTATTAGACCTTTCTTGAACAATGTTAGCGCTAAAATAGATTGTGAGAAACAAACTGTCAGTGTTAGCTTTGGTAATGAGTCTCAGATTTTAACTTCTCCAAGTTTAATAGACAACCTCATAAGAAAGAATTACCTAGTAAAGATGAAATAATTGGTCCTGCTTCTATTGTTGTGCCTGCTACTGACCCACTAGAACAATATTTGCTAGACCATGAAAATGATATGCACATGCATGAAAGAAATGAAATAGATAAAAGTTTCTTTGAACAACAACCTCTGCTTAAACAAAATTTGCCTATTGAAAGGCTACGAGGTCCTCCTCCACCTAAAGGTGATACTCTGTTTTAATTAAAGCAATTGCCAGACACTTTGAAGTACACTTAACTTGATTAGAAAAAGATATATCATTTTATTATTAGTGCTAACCTTTCAAAGCATGAGGAAGAAAGATTATTGAAAATTCCGAAGAAGCACCGAGTTGCTATTGGATATACTCTTGATGATCTTAAGGGCGTTAGTCCCACACTATGTCAGCACAAGATTAATATGGAAGCTGATGCTAAACCTGTTGTTTATCACCAACATTTGAATCCTAAAATGAAAGAAGTGGTGAGAACTGAATTACTAAAGCTTCTAGAAGTAGTATAACCAATCCCATAGTTGATAGTAGATGGGTAAGTCCTATTCATTGTGTCCCTAAGAAGGGAGGTATTATTGTTGTTCCTAATGAACAAAATGAACTCATTCCACAAAGAATTATTACTGGGTACAGAATGGTAATTGACTTTAGAAAATTAAATAAAGCTACTAGAAAAGATCATTACCCTCTGTCTTTTATTGATCAAATGCTATAAAGATTATCTAAGCACACACACTTTTGTTTTCTTAATGGATATTCTGGTTTTTCTCAAGTACCTATTTCACAACCTGATCAAGAGAAAACCACTTTTACTTGTCCTTTTGGAACTTATGCTTATAGACGTATGCCTTTTGGTTTATGCAATGCACCTGCTACCTTTCAAATATGTATGACTGCCACTTTTACTTATCATATTAACTCTGCTCATGCATATGCCCTATTTTTCATTGTCATAATTTGTGTTGTTAAGTTGCTTTTTGCATTGATCATCTTGGTTTAATCTTGATGCTTATGAACCTGAACCTTAATGATATTTGAAGCATGTTATCTGTACTTCGAGTGCATGTCAAGTTTGTGCCCTTATGTGTCCTGTAGCATGTTGTTTTGATGATTGCTAAGTGCCTACTTGCAGTTTTGGGCAGATTGTTGCTATAACTTGTTTGGAGTGTATGTGTTGAACCATTGCTCCTTTTTCATCATGCTCTATATGAAACTTGCTTAGAATTACATGTAGTTTCATATTATCTTGTTGTATCCTTGTTTTGAGCATGTGTGCTTGATATTTGAATGCATTTTGCATCAATGCCATGTTCAATTTGTTTTTCTCATATTTTCTAGGGCGTAGCTCCGAATAAAATGATCTTTACATGTAACTTAACTAGAAAAATGTGTAGATTATCATGGTGCATCTTAACTTGTTGTTTAACAACTTGAACATAATGTGTTATTCAGAGCAGGACCAATTTCGAAATTTGCATATCACGACTTACCGGAATTGTTATATGTTGTTCTCAGCCTCATTTAAACTTGCATTGATGTGATGTTCTTGTATGCATCATCTCTTGCCATGAGTAGCATCATGTGGCCTTGTCATGAATCATACTTGGTTGAGCATCATGCCATGTTTATGTGTTGTGTGTTTACCTTGTTGTTTGCTTCTTTCCAGTTGTGCTTCTTCTCGATAGTTCCTGTTTTGTTGCGATCGCGAGGATTTGTTCGACTACGCTTGGTTCGCCTATGCTCATTCGTCTTCTTCATTGACTCGTTCTTATTCCTAGTGGGATTTCAGGCAAGATGACCGTTACCCTGGATCTCACAACTATCATTTCTATGCTAGTTGTCTCGATGCTATCGCTATGTCGTGCTTCCTACCACTTGTTTATCAGGCCTCCCAAATTGCCACGAAGCAACCTCGAACTTTTTCACCATCTTAGCAAACCGTTGTTTGGCTATGTTACCACTTTGCTCAGCCCCTCTTATAGCATTGTTAGTTGCAGGTTGTTCCATGTTGGGACATGGATATCATGGATATCTTGGGATATCACAATATCTCTTATTTAATTAATGCACATATATACTTGGTAAAGGGTGGAAGGCTCGGCCTTATGCCTGGTGTTTTGTTCCACTCTTGCCACCATAGTTTCCGTCATACCGGTGTTATGTTCTTTGATTTTGCGTCCCTAACTCGATGAGGGTTTATGGGCCCCTCTTGACAGTTCACTTTGAATAAAACTCTTCCAGCAAGGCCCAACAT
This sequence comes from Triticum dicoccoides, assembly GCF_002162155.2. Classification (NCBI taxonomy): domain Eukaryota; kingdom Viridiplantae; phylum Streptophyta; class Magnoliopsida; order Poales; family Poaceae; genus Triticum; species Triticum dicoccoides. The sequence goes on along the minus strand of NC_041387.1, from coordinate 289,416,477 downwards.
TGGTTTTACCATTTGCCCAACATAATAACTGAACATGATAATAAAATTGACGCATAGGGAGTTAGCGCTACCTGAGGTTTGTTTCAACATAATACAGGGGGCCAGTGCTATGTTGGTCCCAAACAGAGCCACTTGCAGTGCCACCCCTTCACCTGGTGTTTCCGATTGCCGTACGTACTGCTCATCCAGAAGTGGCCAGAGACGAGATACGCGCAGCTACTACCAGGGTGTCGGCACGCTGGGAGGTCTTCCTGGATTAGTTTTACCATTGTCGAAATTTCTTGTGCACCGGGATCCCGAGACTGATCGGATGTCCCGCGATGGAGGATTGTCTCCGCGCATCGTGAGCTTGTCATGGGCTTAGTTGGGACACCCCTGCAAGGTTTAAAATTTCCAGAGCCGGCCCTCGCGGTTACACGGATGTTTGCGGACAGGTGCGCAGTCATGTTGTTCATGACGTTTGTGACCCGTCGTGGCACACAACATGGCACATGTAATGGACTGGATGCACAGACGTATGTGCCAAGAGGGAACGTTCCTGTGGCCCGACAAGGACTTCAGTTCCTCTAAGTGGGGGTGTCTGTGATAGCCTGGCTTATTAGTGATGATATACTACTCATATCAATAAGGAATCCCTTCTTTCCGAGAGCCCATTCAGGCAGAACTCCAAAGTTAAGCGTGCTTAGCTTGGAGTAGTTTCAGGATGGGTGGCTGACCCAGAAGTTGCTCCAGGGTGCGCATGAGTGAGGACAAAGTGCACAGAAAAGACTAGTATTGATCTGTGGGGCCAGTCTATATCCCGCCAGGAGTAATGACCACCGGAGGGTGTGTCCGGGGCGTTACAAGTTGGTATCAAAGCCTCGACTGACCATAGGAGCCCCCTTGATTGATCGTAGTTTGGCCATTCTCGAGTCTAGAAGAAAACTATTTCAGAGTCTAGTTATATTGGGGAGTAGGAATTCTTTTTACTTCTCAGCCCCTTCGTCGTTCTAGTGAGGTATCTTGACGTAGGTGTTTTGATTTACTCCTCTTCCCCTTCAATTTTTTTAGGACCGCGCAGGTGTTTTCGTTCGTTGTCTATCCTTTGGTCAGCCGGTGCACTTCTCTTCGAGTTGATTTGATCCTTCTTCATCTCTGCGAGATCAATCCTCAGTTCTTTCTCAACGAAATTGTTTCCTCGTCCTCAGTTGTCTTCTTTTTCCCACCCGCCCACCCTTTGTAACATCCCAAATTTTCAATTTGGAATGTTATACATTAGATCATCATTGCATATCATATTTTATTGCATTTTGGCTTGATCCTAGAAATTCTACGCAACTCAAGGACCCACGGAGAGAGTTGGGGATTTCAATTTTCATATTTGAGTTTTTCTCAAATTTTGAAAAGAGGATCATTTGATTTTAATTATTTTCTCTTTGAATATTTCTTTTATAAAAATAAAATAGAGGGACTAAAATGACTTTCCCGAAATAAAGAAATATTGGAGATTTAATATTAAAATCAACGAAGAATTTTATTCGGAGTTTTATCGCTATTTTATTTGAATTAGGAAAAATATGCGTTTTTAAAAATTGCATTATAGGCCCAAATAAATGTTCACCTTATCCGCTATATTTTTAGAGTACGGGGAAAATTTATTTCACGATTTTTGGAGTCTGTTTATTATTTCTTTTCCTCATTTTTCTGCGAGGAATTATTAAAAAAAACCCGACTCCGGGCCGTAACCGGCCAGGACTCCCCAGCCGGCCCCTCTTATAAGCCACCACCCCGAGCCGCCTCAGCCCGCCCGAGCCCACCCACGCCTAACCCTAACCCTAGCCGTCGGATCCGCCGTCATCGCCGCCGCGCCGCCGCCGACAGCTGTAACATACTAAATTTTCAATTTGGAATGTTATACACTAGATCATCATTGCATATCATATTTCATTGCTTTTGACTTGATCTAGAAATTCTACGCAACTCAAGGGCCCACGGAGAGAGTTGGGGATTTCGTTATTTTCATATTTGAGTTTTCCAAATTTTGATAATAGGATCATTTGATTTTATTTATTTTATCTTCAATTATTTCTGTTATAAAAATGTGAGAGAGGGAATAAAATGACTTTTCCGAAATAAAGAAATATTGAGGATTTAATAAAAAATAAAATAATATTTTATTTCGGAGTTTTTGGCTTTTATTTAAATTTAGGAAAATTGCACGTTTTGCAAAACTGCATTTTAGGGCCAAGAAAATGTTCATCTCGTTCTAAATATTTTATTTAGACGGTGAAATTTTGTTTTAGCATTTTTAGAATTTTATTTTATTTTCTAGGATTTTTCTTATTTTCGACGGAATAGTTTTAAAAAAAAGATTACCGCGCGCCCGACTGGGCTGAAGGCCGAGCCGAGCCGGCCCAGCACCGCCGCCGTCTCCCACTCCGGATCGGGACCGAAGTCCCGATCGCCGTCGCCGCCCGAGTCCGGGAGGGCCACGCCTCCCCGCCCCCTCCCGCAATCCACCGCCCCCCTCCATAAACACCGCCGTCGCCGCCCTCCTCACCCGCCACCCCGACTCGCCCCGCCTCCT
>NC_041387.1:289405743-289413479 GCF_002162155.2 Triticum dicoccoides | reverse complement strand
GCCGCCGCCTGTCGCCGCCGCCGGAGCCCCGCCGCCCCACCGGAGACCCGCCGGAGCCGCCGAACCTCGCCGGAGCCCGAGCCGAGGTAGCCGCCCGCCGCCCCAGTTTTCTAAACAAAACCGATACTATTTTTTAGAAACCCTAGGTTTATTTTTTAGATCAGTTTATTTTATTTTTTTCCTATTTATTTATTTAGCGTCTAGTCTATAGTTCCATTTTATGAACCACATATAATTAATAATTTTTATGTGAAATACATGAGACCCTTTAAAAAGCTCAAAAGGGGAAGACAAAGAGAAACTTGCAGTTGTCAATCAAGGTACCAAACTGTACATGAACATTCAGCCATCTTCTAGTATTCACACTTGTCGTTGGATTTATCAATCCTACGGCCAAAATTTCAGGGATTCACGGGTGAGCCAACAATCTGACCAAAGCTCCAGAGCATACGTACAACTGAAGCTAGGCAGACTACTATACGCGCATGTGACTATGGTACAACAACACACTAGCAGGGAGAGAGAGTTTTAAATTGGTAGAAATGTCGGCATCTATCTATAATGATGTAGGAGCAGCATCGTCAACTGTTGAATGCATGTATCATTCATGTCTTTCCTCTTTTTTTTTCTTTTAAAATGCAAAAAGAGCATGGCAGTGAGGAGCTCATATTAGAATGGACACAAATGTCCAAAGAAACATCCCAGCAAAAAAACATGCAAAGAAACACGGTACATAATCACTATTTTTTACTTTTTATTTGTTGCACTAGCTGTTGTAAGTCAATTTGAGCACACCTTGGGCAAAGTGCACAAGAAAACATAGTGAAATGGCCCCAAGCTAGTATGTAACAAAACACTCTAGAATGTGGCCTCACTACTCTTTGGCACTGACTACTGCCACCAAACATTGCAAGTGATTAGTTGCCAGAAAATAGAAGTAGTCCCTCTATATAGTATTTAGTTGCCATATTTAATATGCTTAGTTTCCAGATTACTAAATACTTATTTGCCCAAGAGTTTAAACAAGATTTTAGGTGTCAATCAGTTGCCCAAGAGTTTAAACAAGCTTTTAGGTGTCAAGCTAGTTGTATCTTCTTTTTTGTATGGTTAAATATGGAGCTATAAACAGAAATAGGTGCACATAGATATGGAGATTGACAAACAGCTGCAGATTTTTACTTGTTAAATTTCTCCAAGGTAGGAGAAGTGCCAAGGCTGGAGATAACAAGGTGCACACAAATATGGAGATTGACAGCTATTCAATACATCAATTATCTTATAGTACAGATAAGTGGGCAGAAACAGACTAAGGCACATTAATTTTATTTGGCATGTAAATTTGATGTATATCATAGTACCTGCACCTCCTGGCACATTAGATGTCTTCTTGGGATCTTTGATCTGCAACAACAATCACTACTTAATAGGTGACTGATTAGCACAAAAGAAAAGAAACCAAGTGCTCTAGATTATTACCATAGCAGATGGCCATGCAATCGATTTCCCCTTAGCATCTCCCATAGTCAACACATTCCCATACGAACGAGGCCACTGAGTATCCTTTTTGAACACCGAATAGATGACAATTTTGACATATTGAGAACCTAGGGGCTCACCCCCCACCACAACCTTTGGATTAGTTGTTTGAATTGTTCCTTTGGCAATAGCAACATTTAAAGGTCTAGTCATGCTATATAGTATCACATCTCTTCCACCCTATGGGAAAAATTTGCAATTCAGAATATAATCATGGTAAAGAAACAAGTTCATATAGCATCATATTGGTAATTAAAAGCCAAAAGGAAAGGAAAGACTTACCCCTTGTTGTCTGTTATGTTTCTCAACATTAACAATTCTTCTTCCAGTAAGATTGTCATCATTCTGCATAGAAGCATTTGACTCAGCCACCTCCTCTAGATGAGCATTGCCTTTTTCAATATTATTGGCTTCTCTTGTCCTTATGTTCTACATCAAAATCAAGCATTGTAGATGTTAAATATAATAAACTACAACGAGATCACATCATTACATGTTCTGGTATGGTAGAGGTACAATATACTATGGCAGAGGTACAATATAATAGAACTAGTGCTACCTGATGTGGAGTATTTGGTTCATGTCTAGGTGTGGTATTGGTTTCATCTTGTTGCCCCTGTGAAGATAGAAAAAGTTGCCTCATCTCAGCCATTTGCTTCTTCATGTCATCCATTTGGTCTTGCAGATGTTCCACTTTTTGGTTAGATACACCGACACTTTTCCATTGCTATTTGAAGCTTTGTAGATTTATACTGATGGGTTCCTGGCAACTCTAGGTCAGATGGAGTTGGCCCCAAACCAACAACACGAACATATCCATTTGTGCTGTTTTCATATACCACTGGAAAACTCGTTCACCTAATTCCCAAAACAACTGAAAATTTCGCATTTGGAAATATGCATTACAGAACAATACAACATAAACTAACTCTTTAGTCACTCCTAAACAATATAGCAGCATAGCAGCAACCAATAACAATATAGCAACATAGCAGCAACCAATAACAATATAGCAGCATAGCAGCAACCAATAACAATATAGCAACATAGCAGCAACCAATAACAATATAGCAGCAGCAACCAAGTATTACCTTTGCCTCGGTCCATAAAGCAAGTTTTTTAGACAGATCAACCTTCCTCCAATCATCAAATTCAACCAGAAGACCCTTGGTTCTTACTTGTGTTCCAACAAAGTTGGCGAACTGTGTAGCAGATTTACCACAAGGCTGACCATACTCATTGATTTCCAACTTGAGTTTAGGCTTGTTTTTCCTTCCCCATATGCTTTTCATAGCAGTAACTTTCCTAACCTCTCTTTCCTGGACTGATATCCAATAAATGCAGAAAATAGGTTTAGTACTATGAATGCATTATCATTCAATTGCTAATCTTGAAGGTACACACATCAGAGTAAAGAAGCTTACCTTCAGGTTCATTAAATACAACCTCAGGTTCAGTTGAAATTTCAGTATTTAATCTTGAAGAAGACCACAATTGCCGGTCTGGAGCTTGAGTTTGTGAAACAGGAGTTCGCTTTTGTCTCTACAATTAACCACATAAATCAGTGTTAACTATGCAAAAAGGGATAGAAAATAGTGTGCTGGAAATAGTGCATATGTATGTGTGGATGATGTAATAGTTTTAGTAGTATATGATGCAAAGCTATAATCCAACACAAAGAAATGGAAGACATGTGTTTTATTTTAGTTATATCATATCTAGCAACAATACCTTTTTCTTCTTTTGGGGAGCAGGTTGGCCTTCCGCCTCAAATGCATCTGCTAGACCTTTAAGATTCAAAGTTCTCTTCATGTTCTCATTTTGTCTTCTACGTACATCAAGTATAGTTCTGTTCCTTTCGAGTTCATATTCAGGAGTTCTTTCTGCGCTTCTTGCTACAGCTGCCATTTTTTCTCATGCTCTTGTAAATGCTTACAGATGAGTTAGTAGTCCATACAACATGCAAGTATTTCAACTGAAGTAACAACCAAATTTTACACAGCTACCAAATAAAATGCAGAAAATCATTATCACACTTACTTCCTCTTTGGTGCAGCAACAATTATTCCATCTATATCAGTCCTTACATGAGAAAATTTGGTATAATCAATGTCGGGATCAACATTTGTGTGTAGATCAATTAACAACCCCTTATTAGCATTCTCAAGATCTACATTTTCATCATCCAAATTTTCACCATCCACAGCGGCCATAGAGTAGGTGCCATGTGGTTTTGTGTTCTGGACAACTGCACACCATCCTTTATCATCAACCTCTGGAACATAGAAAATTTGTGCGGCTTGTGATGCTAAGATGAAAGGTTCATCTGATAACTTATCACCACTACTGAATAAATGGCTGAAGTTAACAGTAGTAACCCCAAACTGATCGGTTTTTACCCATTTGTCTTGTTCACGATTGTCAACCCAATCACATCGCAATAACACCATATATCCTTTTTGGCGGTAGTTTAGCTCAACTATCTCCCTAATAATGCCATAATATATCTCTACTCCTCTTGAATTTTGTGCAGCTATAGCTACTCCACTGTTTTGAATAGGTCTACCGTCATCACTTGAGTGTGTATGGAAATCGAACCCATTAGTAGTATAGCCGTTAAGTTTTCTAGCACTCATGAAATGCTCTTGGGCTAAAATTTGCATTTCTTCTGATACTTATACACCTCTTTCAACTAATGACAACACCTAAGTATAGAATTGTTGTTAGTTACATGCTCTCGAAACCACTCGTGAAACTTCTCATGTTGCATAGTGTTGATTACTTTTTCATTGGGAACACCAATTGAGGATAGGTGCTCGCGGTGCTTCCTATAATTGCGTATCAAATTAAATATTATAAGAACGATAAGAAAGAGATAATATTACTATAGTGTGGGCAGCTTACTTCACATAAGGTTCTATTTCATTGTGGTTGAACAAGACATATACAATGCTACCCAAGCCTTGCCCCTTGTGGCACAAGTATGGACTGGTGTTGGACGTTTCATTATTCAGCACCTCAACATTATTATCTTGTCGAGTGAACCTAGTCTCACACCCTTTGAGATAGCGAGAACATAATGTAAGGCCCTCATCAAACAAATAACCCTCAGCAATTGATCCTTCCGGATGGCTTCTAGTGCGAACATGTCCTTTGCAGTGCCCCAAATACCTACATACTACAGATTGTAAGCCTATTTGCAAAATTCATTTGCAAAAAAATAGGTTGCTATAAGACTTTGTTTAGAAGATCATCTTTCTACTGACCACATGCTCCGGAAGTGTACTGGACCACCAATTCTAACTTGGGCAGGCAAATGAACCATCAAGTGGACCATGACATCAAAAAAACTTGGCAGGAATATAGTTTCAAGTCTGCTTAAGGTCTCAGCTATTTCAGCCTCTAGAATTTGCATATCACTGACGCGGATAACAGGTGAGCAAATCTTCTTGAAAAATTTACTAACACGAGTCAATGCAGCACATACTCTTGTTGGCAATATTTTTCAAATCGCAAGCGGAAGAAGGTGCTGCAGCAGAATGTGATTATCATGGCTCTTCAGTCCAGAAATCTTCTTCTCACCAACATGGATATAACGTCGTATATCAGCTGCAAAGCCTTGTGGAAACTTGACTCCCATCAAGACTTGGAGAAAATGTTTCATCTGATCGGGTGTCAAAGTATATTGTGCTGGAGGTATATACAATTGACCCTCTTCTACTTCAACAGGATGCAGGTCCCCCATAATACCCAAATCTTGGATATCTAAGCGAGAATTGGCGTTATCCTTTGATTTTCCCTCAAGGCCCGGAAGTGTGTTAACTATGTTATCACATACATTTTTTTCTATATGCATAACATCAAAATTATGACGCAGCATCAGATCTTTCCAATAGGGCAACTTAAACCACACAGTTCTTCTTTTATACAAGGGACGGGATTCACCTTCTTTGCATTTTCTCTTTGTTGTCTTCTTGGCAGCTGGATCTTTTCCAAAGGATCTTTCGAGATTTGCTGCCAAATCATTGATTTCCTCACCCGTAAGAGGTATAGGTGTTGTCCTATGCTCTGACTTGCCATCAAATAACTTTTCATCTGACCTAAACTTATGATTGGTTGATAAGAACCTACGATGTCCCATATAGAAATATTTACTGGCCTTTTTCAATTGTAGACGACAAGTGAATGAATGGCACTCAGGACAAGCTACCTCACCTTGGGTAGCACACCCATGAGTGTAGCCTAAACCTGGAAAGTCATGTATGGTGCAAAGGATGGCAGAACGAAGATCAAATATTTCAGACTTAGAAGCATCAAATGTCTTTACACCATGATAGTACATATCTACTAGATCATCTACCAAAGGTTCAAGATAGAAATCCATATCACCACCAGATGCCTTAGGGCCAGGAATGAGCAAAGAAAGGATAAAATTAGTCCGCTTCATACACATCCAAGGAGGAAGATTGTATGGAATCAAAAAGAGTGGCCAAATATTGTAGGTACTCCTTGTTGACCTAAATGGATTAAAGCCATCAGTTGTTCCAGCCAATCTAAAATTCCGACTATCATCACCAATTAGTGGATGTTTGGAATCAAAATCCTTCGAGAAAATAGCATCCGCTGGGCACCTAATCAAACCATCTTCGGTCCGTTGTTCGTCATGCCACCTCATGTCAGTTGCAGTTTTAGAGGACATAAAGTACCTTTGAAGCCTTCTTTTAATAGGAAAATAGCGAAGAACCTTTCTAGGAACTCTATGTACCCTTTTCCCGTCAGGACTCTTCTTTTCTGATTTCCACCTTGAAGTTTTACACTTAGGACATTGATTCTCCTTATCAAATTCATTTCTGAATAGTACACAATCATTTTCACAGGCATGAATACTAACATACCCAAGCCCAATAGATTTAACTATTTTCTTAGCTTCATTGAAATTTTTGGGACGTACTGAACCTTTGGGGAATGCATCGCTAAGTAACTCAAGCACCATGTCAAAACTTTTGTCACTCCATCGCCCAAGAAGTTTGATGTGGAGCAATTTGACAATAAAACGCAATTTTGAGAAGTTTTTACACCCGGGGTATAGTTCTTTGTTGTCATCATCAACCATCTTCAAATAAGCCTTGGTATCATCATCACCATCCGTCCTAGGGTTGTTATTGTCCTCATTGTTCTCTTCCAACACCCCCATCATCTAATCCACAAGCTATGTCTCGCAAGAAATTTGCTAATTCATATTCTGCCAGTGAACTCTCTACTTCTACCCCCTCAATATTAGGGCTAGCGTGGCTAGATTCTCCATGAAACAACCATGTATGATACCCCTCCATGAAACCATCACATATCAAATGGTCATGTGCTTCTGTTGCTGTTCTCCATTTAGAGTTCAAACATATCTTGCAAGGACATAAGATTTTGTTTTCATTTGTTGAATTAATAAAAGCAAACTCTATAAACTTGTCTAACCCCTGCAGATACTCATTTGTGTGCCTACATGTAATTGTTATTTTTAGATATCAGAATAGTTCATAACAAAATTATACCGTTTATGAGTTTGGAAAAAGGAACTTGATGTACCTAGGCTTAGACAACCAGGTTTTGTCCATGATGCAACCTTAATATCAAAGTTGCCAAGTATCTGAATAAGGCCAGTGCTGTAGTGTTAGTTTTGCATTGGTGAAGCGACAATCATTATTCAAGCAATAGAAGTACAAAACAATAACCATTCAAGCAACAAATGCACATTCTTGTCCAGTTGTCTACTATCACAAACAACTGCATATGATTCAGATACAGAGAACGTAATCTAGGGAGGAGTTGATGCTTACTCGGGGCACAGAGACGGAGCTGCGGGAGTGGAGCAGAGATGGAGCTTGGCCGGAGATGGAGCCTGATAGCAGCAGAGCAGAGATCCGGCAGCGGCACTATAGAGGTCCGGCAGCAGCAGGCCCAGAGATGGAGCTTCGGCAGCAGCAGAGCACATGTCCGGCAGCAACATGCCCGGAGATGGAGCTCCAACAGCAGCAGAGCAGAGGTCCGGCGGCAGGAGGAGCCCAGAGATGGAGCTCCGGCGGCGGCAGGAGCCCGGAGATGGAGCTCCGGCGGCGGCAGGAGCCCGGTAATGGAACCCCGGTGGCAGCAGGGAGACGGATCCCAGGCGACAGCAGGGACGGGGATGGGGATTGGCAAGGACGGCG
>NC_041387.1:289403957-289405073 GCF_002162155.2 Triticum dicoccoides | reverse complement strand
ATCTAGGGCTGGAGCTCGGGGGGAGGGGGGTGCGAGGACGGCGATGGAGCTAGGGAGGAGGGGGCGCGAGGACGGGGTGGAGCGTGAGGGCGGCGGCAGGACTGGATGAGCGCGACGGCGGCAGCCGATGGAGTGGATCGAACACGAGGGCAACGGCAGCGGCAGGCACGGGTTAGGGTTGGGGTCGATTTAGGGTATTTTGCGGGGGGAGGGGGAGTATTTTGCGGGCATACTTTGCATGAACAGGCAAAAATTTCACTCGCGCGCCGAAATTGCGCGCCAAGGCAGTCGATTGACACATGTCCCCTACACCGACACTTAATCTGAGTCTATACACCCTATATACGCCGACACATTTTATATCGCTAAATACGTCCCTACACCGACTGATGAACTGCCAAAGCCCTTACATATGCCGACACATAACACGTTTTTAAGCGATTACTGACAAATACATAGTTATTTAGTGGTTGCCGACACATAATATGACTACAATGGTGTACCTTTGCCTACACATGTTCCGAAGACAAAACTTAAAACCTACGGTGACAGTTATTTTGTGAAGATTAGTAGACCTTTGCCCACATAAATGATGAGGACATGACTACCTTGGATATGACCAAAAATATTGCAATTCAAAACCACAAGAGACAAGGTGTACATGTTGTATATGTATATGTCATCCATTTTTACTTCCCTTGATTTTTGCATATATGACACATGAATAGATGAGTAACTTGCACAGTTCATAAAATCTAAAGCCAAAAAATTAGCACAAGAAGTAGAAGGCATGAAAATATTGCAACTCAGTTTGCACATATAAGTGAAGCTCTTATTCATTTCAAAAGATTGACAATGTTCATCATTAAACCATCCCAACATTGGTGAATAAACCTTACTTGCATCAAATTTACATGCTACAACATGCTTAAATAAGCAAACATGCAATAAGTCATTCAACACAGAATCATCACCAAGATTAGAGGTCATATCAAAATGATTAAACATTGGTTCTTTTGCATCAATAGTTAATTCAATGGGTGCACTCAAAATTGTTGGTATTTCAGTTGTTTGATCACATGGCAAAGTCAAATTATCAACGTAGTCCTCTAAAAT
>NC_041387.1:289400512-289402582 GCF_002162155.2 Triticum dicoccoides | reverse complement strand
GTACCGATTTGTGGCGAACCTTTAGTACCGGTTCGTGGCACGAACCGGTACTAAAGAGGTGGTGGCAGGCTTGTGTCAGGCTGGGGCCCCACCAGCACCTTTAGTACCGGTTAGTTATACAAACCGGGACTAGAGATGCACGTTTAGTCCCGGTTCGTATAACCAACCGGTACTAAAGGTCATCCTATATAAACCCCTTCGTCGACCCCGAGCGCTCTGTTCTTCCCCTTTCCCCTCTCCTCTGTTTTCTTCCTCTTCCTCTCGAGCCACACCTCATTTTTGCCAAAATTTGTGAAGATTTGAAGGCACCCCAACAAGAGAAGGAGTCGAGCTCGAGCTCGAGCCAAGCAGCTGCCAAAAAAAGTGGGAAAACCGTTCCCCAGCTGGGAGAACAGGCGGTGCAATCGATCCCCCGACTCATTATACCAACACATGCGAGTACCGGCGCGAATCGGCTGGTAATAACCGACGAGCATAGAAGGCAGGCTGAAGAGCTCGATATCACTGTTGGTCAACTCCTAGAGCTCGAGCCCATGGATACGATTAGAGAGGAGTACATAAAACGGAAATATGTCCGCGGCGAACCTTTGGTCAAGCCTGAGGAGGTCAAGAAGCTCTCAACGAGAATGTATGAATTGCATCAATGGTACATGGAAATTACCAAGAGTACCAATCGAGAGTCCCTCATGGTGAAAGTCAAGGAAGAGCATTACTTTCATGAGACAGCTCTGTCTGTTGAGTATATAGAATTGTTTCAGTTATTCAATCAAGACGCACTCGACAAATCGTTGCTATTGTCTGTAAGTGATTTCTTTCTGTAATTTAAGTCTCAAGCTAGTTGTAGTGCTCTGGTTTATCATTACCTGTAATTATCCTCACTATATTCTTTTCTGTGGTATTATGCAGGATGAAGATGTATGAAATGAAAAAAGCTGGACGCTATGGCATTGGGTTCATTGACCCAAATACCATTAATGAAGAGACATGGACATATGAATGACATCGACAAGAAGTAGAGAAAAACATGCTAGAGTTCTTGAAGCGCCTCAATAGCAATCGAGATATACTACTTCCTTACAACTTCCAGTGAGTCACCTTGTCTTATGCTACAAATTCTGTTTTTGCTTACTAGCTAGATGTTAATAAGTGTATAGGGTTTAGGGTAGTTGATGAGTGTTATGCACATGTCCGCTTAATTTATACATGCAAACATATGCGCATGCAGATACCACTGGATCTTGTTAGTCATTCAAGTTGAAGAAGGAACAATTGAAGTACTGGACTCACTACTTAAATAACCTAGAGACTACTCAATCCTGAAGGGGATAGTCAACAGGTAATTCCAATCATTATTGGACTTTATGTCGGCCTCTTTTTAGTTCATCATTTCTTGATATCAACTAATTAATAACTTCTTTATTCATTTTCTTTGCCGGTGGGCAGGGCTTGCAAAAGTTCATCAAAACGTTCCAGGCGAATGGAAACAAAATCTGTATTGGTTTCCACCCAAGGTAAGTAATTAAGTAGTACTAGCTAGCTATCATCTCTTTAATTCTAGTTTCAATACCATTAGTTATCATGATTGATTAATTATTATCTGATTGAATTATATTCTGGTAAAGGTCATGAAGCAGATGGGCATACTACATTTGCGAGAACATTCGTATGACGGCGTTCGAAAGGACCAAAGATGCTAGACAGCTATGGGTACGTTTGCGAGAGCACTATTCACAATTTTTACATCATTATCGATATCTAATCACACAACGACTAATACATGCATATTGATCTCATTCTTAAAAGTTCAATGAGGTGCAGGATAAGCTCCTATCAATGGATCGCGTACGAGCAATTGAAGAGGAAAATAGCAGGATTTTTGCTCGACCAGGTCATTGATTCCAAAGGAGAATAACATTAACCGCTACCGTGGTAATGCCTCCATGTAGGAGAAATTGTATATACCAAATTATATATGTACATGTGTATGTGTGAATGATGGTGCGAGACATTCAATGATTATATATATATATATATATATATATATATATATATATATATATATATATATAT
>NC_041387.1:289397059-289398854 GCF_002162155.2 Triticum dicoccoides | reverse complement strand
CCGTGCGTTTGAGGGCCGTTTGAGGCGCTCGTCTGGGTCAAAATTTCGCAACCTGTCAGTGACCGAGCGGCCCGCCCAGGCGTATGAGTCGAATTTGAGAGGTCCGACTGTAGATGTTCTAATTAAGCAAAAAATTTAAGTTTTAAACTGCACAATTGGATCTGGATTGTGATGTTAGTGATCAATGTGCAAGCATCGTACTTAATGGAGGTTAAGCATGATATGCATTTTATCTGGACCCGCCATGAGCCTCTCTATCCAAGTGATGTACGGATGTAGTCATACCACGTTGGTGAACAATAAAATGGATACATCATTTTTTTTCTGTTGTAGTGGATGTGCCACAGCCTGACTCACTCCAATTTAGAAAGACTATGGGCTGTGCATGGTAGAGTGTGTACTATACATGAAAGCGCATTAGAGTATTTAACATGAATTTCGTGGAATATGAACTCCATCATTTTTCTAAAACATATACGCCGAGCACATCATTGATTTATAAACTGAGGATGTATAACATAAATGCTTCTTACCTCCGATGCTTGAGATAGAATGCACACGACAAAGTATATACCATAATTGTGGAGTATAATGCATATTGTCCGCCCTTTTCGGTTTGTTGGGCTTATCTCACTATTTTTTTGTTTGTTAGTCCTATTTTCATTTCTCTTCCCCACCTATTTAGATTTCGAGCTCCATAAATTTGTTGCATGCAAAGGTTCAAAGGAAATTCACCAATACATGTAACCATTTCTACTTAATTGGTGGTCATGCATGCATGCATTGCATTTAATGAAGATTAAATCATAATATTTAGTTCTAGCTCGCCATGTGCCTTCCTACTTTTGCGGATGTTGTCATGCCAGGATCCGGCTTGCCTGCTTCCTCTTCATGCTCCCATCCGTGCTCCCACTTCATCCTACGGCTGTTCTTTTCCCTTTTTCTTTTCTAATCTAATCATCTCCCCCCCTGATTTTCAAGGGGCAGGGCCGGGCCTTATTTTCTTCCAATCAAATCAAGCCACGTATGCGGGAGCACGGATAGGAGAATGGGAGGGAACAGGCAAGTCTCGTCCGTCATGCCATGCCTGATGCACACATTAAAGGATAAATGGTTTTCTCCTGTTGCAATGCACGTACATATGTGCTATTTATTTCTTATTGAGCTTGGCATGTGCCTCCCTATTTTTGAGGGTGTTGTCATGCCACACTGATGCATACATTAGTGGTCACATCAAAAACATTCTCATGTTGCAACGCACGGGCATATGTGCTAGTTAAAGGAAAAAGAAATCATAAACCCAAAACCCCCCAAACCTTTTAGTACGTGTTGGTTTTACAAACCGGTATTAAAGGTCTCCCCGCCCCCGGCGCTGGCTCGCGCCACGTGGTGGCCCTTTAGTGGCGGTTCGTGTTGAACCTGTACTAAAGGAGGGGGGACCTTTAGTCCCCACCCTTTAGTGCCGGTTACAGAACCGACACTAAAGGCCCTTACGAACCGGTGATAAAGCCTGGTTCTGCACTAGTGGGTTGAGAGTGTTGTTGTGAATGTGCCGAACGAATTTCTTATCCCAGTAAAGCACGTCCTAGCCGCAGGATAAAGCACAATCGAATGGTGATGCACGCGACCGATGGAGCATTCTTTTTGAGCCGACTGTTTTGAATCGTTTCCCTTTTCTTTGTACCATTAATTGTATCATGAAAAAAAAACAGATTTCATGACTCTGTCATCCCCCTTCTCCTTGTACTTCTGGTTACCTAGCATCCCCTCTCCTATCAATTTGCCACGGATCGGA
>NC_041387.1:289393373-289396163 GCF_002162155.2 Triticum dicoccoides | reverse complement strand
CAAAAGGAAGGAAACCGAAGCTTTGCAGTGCATCATCACTCTCAACTGATTCACTGCATACATACTAATAATATATACACATACAAGATCAGATGAGCTGCCAATGAACAGATTAATACGTCTCCCACACGATTTTTGTTTTGATAAATAGAAACAGATAATTACAATAATTTCATCAATGAGAAATCAGTTCACTACTACCCTGGTTAAGTAGTTCAGAAAGCTTCAAAGAGAGAAAAGGAAATATCGATGGATTGGCACACCGGCACTGAGCTGATCCATCAATCATCGACTTGTATGTATAGAAGCGCCACCAGCCCTAGCACTGTTATTCATAAGAAAAAGGTGAGAATATAACAAAACTTGTCTCTGTGAAATGTTGTTTCACAAACATCCTCTTCTGATTGATGTCGTCGTTATTAACCTTGGTATGATCAGGCCCACTGGACGACTGGATTTCATTGGTAAATGTTGGCATATGACCATGGATTTACTACCATACCCTCAAGCACAGTTGCATTCCCAAGGATTTACGGATGCATTCTTGGCTCCAGTATATCCTCTACTGCTACGTTGGTCCATCTAGGTAGACTGATTGATAGATGTATTTGCAAGTCAGGAGTCCGCTTTACCTCTCAATTTATACTATTGTTTTGCTGCAACATGTTGCAACTATCAAAAGATGCACATCCTTTCAAGATAACTCATCTCAACTTCGAAGGTCTCCTCGAGCTTAATGCTGAAGCGCCGATCATCGTCCAGGTGAGGCCTGTCGCACAGACCTCGATCATTGTGGCACCAGTCGCACTCCCCCGGGAGACTTCCGTCGTCCGATGATGACATTTCCTACGTTCATAATTCAAAGATTAAACATGTACAATTAAATATATATATATATATATATATATATATATATATATATATATATATATATATATACTACAAAAATTAAATTAGATCATTATTATTCAACTAATCATATGCATATGCCTTGCATAGTCCTCTCCAATTTGACCATTCAATAAGAAAAATCAAATCGCAAAATAAAGTAGTATTCAAATTAGGATGCATTCAATTATAAGAAAAACTATATCATCTCCATGTGTCCGTACATCGTCGAATATTATCACTAATACACGTCGAATACTATCATACATATCGCCAATACAGCTAGAACCGTAGCACCCGACGGGTATCGGCGCGGGCGGTGGACACCCAAAGGGAAGGAACCATCACAGGATCATAGCTCCAGTGAGATCCCTGAAGAATCTGCCAGGTATTCTCAAACCTGCCCTCCAACGCAACCATGTAGCGACGGACGTGCTGGTCCTCCTCGCTGACACGGTGACGTACCACCTCCGCGGTGTCCGGAAGCCTCGGCACCGTTTCTAGCCCACGCGACCGCCACCAAACAAGGATCGGGTCAACGACGGGCTGGCTCCTCACCAAGCTATGCCCCCTGGAAGGTAGCGCCTCCCAGTACCACCCCAGCGGAGCCCAGTCCCGGACATGGTCCATCTGGTCAAGCAGGTGTCGTCCTCCGCCGACTCGACGACGAGGATGCGGGATAGGCATCGTCCACGTCGATGCGAGAATAATTGCTTTAACTAAAAAAAATAAGCTAGTTCTATTAATTTTCTTGCTAAAAATAAACTACTTCTATAGTAAAATAAACCAGTTTTATTAAATCAACTAGTTCAACTACTAAGCACTTACTATAAATAGAATAAAGTAGTACTTACTAAAAATAAACAAGTTTACCTAGTTCTATTATTTTTCTAACTAATTCCATTAAACACTTTCTAAGTAGTACTTACTAAAAGTTATCGGGGAGAGGGGTATATCGACAACGACATACCCGATAACAAAAATAAGAAGAGGAAGAAGAAGAAGAAAAAGAGGAGAAGAAGAAAGGAATAGAGGAGGAGATCGAAGAAAAAAAGAAAAAAAAGAGGAGAAGAAGAAGGAATAGAGGAGAATAGAGGAGAAGAAGAAGAATTCTTCTTCTTCTCCTCTTTTTTTTTCTTCTTTTTCATCTTCTTATTTATTTCTCCTCTTCTTCCTCTCCTCTTCTTCTTCTTCTTCTTCTTCTTCTTCTCCTTCTTCCTCTTCTTATTTTCCTTTTTGCTCTCCTTCTTTTTCTTCTAAATATGAACATATACATAAATGACTTTGATCATACATAATTTCCAGATTCCTACACAATATGAACATATACATAAATTGACAAAGAAAATTCTATGAACAAAAAAAATCATAAAAATTCTATGAACAAAATTACAACAGAAAAAAATCATAAAAATTCTATGAACAAAATTACAACAGAAAAAAATCATAAAAAATCTATGAACAAAATTACAACAGAAAAAAATCATAAAAAATCTATGAACAAAATTACAACAGTAAAAAATCATAAAAAATCTATGAACAAAATTACAATAGAAAAAATCATAAAATATCTATGAAAAATTGACATATTCTTTGCATATGAACATACAAACATTTGCATATTCAACAATAATATTACCAAAAAAATCTAAACTACACATCTAAATTAATACAACTAAATTACAACAACTAAATTAATTAACTACACATCCAAATTAATACAACTAATGCGGCGGCCCTGGGTGCGGCGGCGCGGCGGCAGCGGCGGCGGCCATTACAGGGAGGAGGAGGAGGGGATCGGGGCGGCGCTCACAGGGTGCGCGGCGACGACGAGGAGGAGGAAGGGCCGGCGGCGTCGGGGCAGGGGCGGCGCGGGGAAGCGACGGCGTCGGGGCGGGGCGA
>NC_041387.1:289392562-289393363 GCF_002162155.2 Triticum dicoccoides | reverse complement strand
AAGTCGACTTCCACCAAAGCGAAATCCACCATCTCATCGAAAGACGGGACACCTTTGCCTCTATCAAGTGGTATCAGATTTCCAGGTTGCTCGGTGAGATTTTACAGTTTTTCGTAGTTTAGATCGAGTCTGTTCTTCATACCTACAGTCCACGAAAAAGCCACAAAAAAAAATTAGGGTTAGTTCATCATATCCGAACCAATCTGAGCCTTTGCATAATCTTTTTAGGGTTTTGCTTTGTTGAATTTGCGGTTGCATCGTCGTGTCTAGTTGCTGGTCTTAGAGTCTAGTCTTTTAGAGTTTCGAGTTCTGGTCATAAGTTGTCACGCCGCCGCCGCACCATCATCATCACCCCTGCCATCTACCACCACCGCTTATCCGCCACCGCTTCGAATCCGTATCCATATACCACCACAGCTGTCATATACCACCACCGCTGCCATCTACCACCATATATCCACCACCAATCCGAGTTCTTGTCATATCAGGTTTGTTTTCGGGATCCATCTAGATTCCGATTCGTGTTTCCTTGCCGGAGTAGGTTTCGGAAAAAAAAAGAGTCAGGTAGCCACGCTCCGTTTAGGCCCAAAATTTTTCAAAAACGCATTTTTCGAAAAAATTTCTGGCTATCCTATTTTTAGGTGTTTCTGAGTGTTTTGAGACAGGTATCATTATAGGAAGTTTTTTTTGACCCGTTTCCAGTTTTTGGGTCCGGACAGTTAAAAAAAAAATTGGTCAAAAAAATTTCGTGCCCATCCTGTCAGTTTGAGCTAAGAAGAGTTTTGAGACACTCGCCATTAT
>NC_041387.1:289380927-289385549 GCF_002162155.2 Triticum dicoccoides | reverse complement strand
TCCACAACTCAACGCTCCGGACGAATTTGAAGGTGATTCCAATTGGGTTGGAAAGTGCACGAAATCTAGTTTCCAACAAAAAAAGAATCACCCAATTCGGAGTCCGTATGAAAAACTTGTGTACGTTTTGAGTCAGGTATGTCTGTGCAGTCCGAATCTGAATCCAGAACGTGAGAGACTTGGACTCTATCTTCTCTTGGGCCAAAAGTGACGTGAGAGAACTTTTTGGACAGCAAATAAACATCTCTTTCTTCCTTATCTTCATATGTGGATTGTACAAATGTCCCATACACCTGCAATTAGACAAAACACAAAAGTGTGTGAAGTATTTTTGTTCTAGATAACATAAATAGATTATTGAATAGTTTGCACTAGAAATCACCTGACAAATATGCATATATGCAATATTCAGATTGCTTTATCATATTCTTGCTCGTTCTTCGATTGCTTGCAGGAATAGACCTTCGTGGTCAGGCTGACCGTGCTTCCAGCATCGTCAGTAACCTCAGGAGATTGGTTTAGCGATTGCTAAGGCGCAACGTCGTGCACGTTTGTAGTCGGATCGTGAAAGTCGTCTCCACCAAATCGATAGTTATCATCTCATCGAAAGATCGGGACCCTCGTCTCTATCAATAAATGTGTCACGTAAGCTCTACCGTGGTGTAGTGCGTCGACCCCAGCCAAGAGAGACCAGAGCCAAGTCACTTGCTATAAGTGTTAGAAGACTGGACATTATGCCAATGAATGTCCTGAAGCCCAGAATGGAAATGGCAACGGAAGCTCTAGGAAGAAGCCGAACCCTTTCAACAGGGGACAGGTGAACCACGTTAACGTGGAGGAGGTTGAGCCCAACCAGATGCAATAATAGGTAAGTTTTTGGTTAAGTCATTTACTACAATCGTTCTTTTTGATACTGGTGCATCACATTCATACATATAAAGGGGATTTGTGGATAAGTACCAGTGGTGAAGGATTTCCCTGATGTATTTCTAGGAGAGTTGCTAGGCATGCCACCGGATAGAGACATTGAGTTTTTGATTGAACTTTTGCTAGGCACAGGGCTGATATCTAAGAGACTATACATGATGCTCGCAAAAGATTTGGAGGAAATTCAGAAGAAGATTAAGGAGTTACTGGATAAAGGCTATATTCTCCCAAGTTCTTCACCTAGGGGATCGCCAATGCTTCTAGTGGAGAAGAAGGATGGATCATTGAGGATGGTTGTTGATTATCGAGGATTGAATGAAGTGACAATCAAGAACAAGTACCCGTTGCCGATGATCAACGATTTTTTTGACCAATTGCAAGGAGATAAGGTATTTTCCAAGATCGATCTGTGATCAGGATACCATCATTTAAATACTCGAGAGCAGGATATACCTAAGACGGCTTTTACCACCAGGTATGGGCTGTATGAGTATACCGTTATGTCATTTGGTCTGACTAACACACCTGCCTATTTCATGAACATGATGAACAAATTGTTTATGGAGTTTCTGGATAAGTTCGTCGTGATGTTCATTGATGATATTTTGGTCTACTCGAAGAGTGAAGAAGAGCACAAGGAGCATTTGCGTTTGGTATTGGAGAAGCTCAAAGAACATCAGTTATATGCCAAGTTCAGTAAATGTGAGTTTTGGTTGAAGGAAGTTGGATTCCTCAGACATGTTATATCCGGAGAAGGAATGGCAGTACATCCCACCAAAGTTGTCACTGTGACAAATTGGGAAGCCCCAACAACAGTTGGAGAGATCTAGAGTTTTCTTGGACTTGCAGGATAC
The DNA here is from genome assembly GCF_002162155.2 of Triticum dicoccoides. Lineage (NCBI taxonomy): Eukaryota > Viridiplantae > Streptophyta > Magnoliopsida > Poales > Poaceae > Triticum > Triticum dicoccoides. Next base: position 289,383,768 of record NC_041387.1, on the reverse strand, counting down.
TACCGGAAGTTCATTGAGAATTTCTCGAAGATTGTGAAGCCCATGACGGAGTTGTTGAAGAAGGACACCAAGTTTAAATGGACTGAGGAATGTGAGGCCAGTTTTCAGGAGTTGAAGACACGTTTGGTTACATCGCCAGTGTTGATTCTGCCAGATCAGCGCAAGGATTATGAGGTGTATTGTGAAGCTTCTCGTTGAGGACTTGGAGCAGTGCTTATGCAGGAGGGAAGAGTTGTTTCGTATGCCTCACGAAAACTTAAGCCCCATGAGTTGAATTATTCTACACATGACTTGGAGTTAGTAGCCGTAGTGCATGCATTGAAGACTTGGAGACATTTTCTCATTGGAAAACATTGTGAGGTGTACACGGATCACAAGAGTTTGAAGTACATTTTCACACAGAAGGAGCTTAATCTCAGGCAAAGGAGATGGTTGGAGCTCATCAAGGATTATGATATGAGATTGCATTATCACCACGGAAAGGCTAACGTAGTAGCCGACACGTTGATCCGCAAGAGCCATGTCAACACACTCATGACCGGAGAGTTACCACAGGAGTTAGCCGAGGATCTATGTGAGCTATGTTTGGAGATAGTTCTGAGAGGCTATGTAGTAGCATTGGAGATTCAATCTACCCTGATGGATAAGATCAGAGAAGCCCAGAAGACTGACAAGGATATTGCTTCTATAAAGGAGAAGATGAGCAAAGGAAAAGCTAAAGGATTTCGTGAGGATGAGCATGATACCTTATGGTTTGAGGATCGCATTTATGTGCCTAATGACCCGGAGATCAGGAAGTTAATTTTGCAAGAGGCCCATGATTCACCATACTCGATTCACCCAGGAAATACCAAGATGTATTTGGATTTGAAAGACACATTCTGGTGGACCAGAATGAAGAAGGATATTGCGGAGTATGTAGCAGTTTGTGATGTATGTCAGAGAGTGAAAGCAGAGCATCAGAAGCTAGCAGGATTGGTACAACCATTGCCGATACCCGAATGGGAGTGGGATAAGCTAGGCATGGATTTTATCACAGGATTGCCCAGGACTCGTTCAAGCTATGACTCGATATGGGTTGTAGTCGCTCGTTTGACGAAGGTAGCTCATTTCATCCCAGTGAAGACCACTTACACCAGTGCTAAGTTGGCAAAGATATACATGACCAGGATCGTATGTCTGCATGGAGTTCCGAGGAGCATTGTATCAGATAGAGGAACCCAATTTACCTCAACATTCTGGAATCAGCTCCACGAAACTTCGGGTACCAGGCTAGAGTTTAGTACGGCCTTTCATCCATAGACAGATGGACTAACCGAGAGAGTCAATCAGATTTTGGAGGATATGCTGAGAGCTTGTGTGCTAGATTATGGATCTAGTTGGGATGACAATTTGCCATATGACGAGTTCTCCTACAACAACAGTTATCAATCCAGTTTGAAGATGGCCCCTTTCGAAGCCTTGTACGGAAGGAGGTGCAGGACCCCATTGTCATGGGATGAAGTTGGAGATCACCAATTGTTTGCACCAGATTTGATTGAGGAGTCTGAACAGAAGGTGAAGTTGATTCGCGATAGGCTCAAGGTAGCCCAGTCCAGGCAGAAGAGCTATGCAGATTCTAAATGCAAGGAGACAACTTACGAAGTCGGAGACCGAGTTTATCTTCGTGTATCCCCGCTTCGAGGAGTTAAGCGCTTTGGAGTTAAGGGAAAGTTAGCACCACCTTTTGTGGGACCATACAAAGTTTTGAAACGTATGGGAGAAGATGCTTACAAGTTGGAGTTGCCCAAAGGATTGTCGGGAGTTCACGATGTGTTCCATATTTCCCAATTGAAGAAGTGTCACGCAAAGATGGCTGACATTCCACTGAGAGATACAGTGCCGCTGGAAGCGATTCAGTTGGATAGTGATTTAACCTACAAGGAGAAACCAGTCAAAATTCTCGAGTATGCTAGCCGAGTCACCCGCAGCAAGGTTATCAAGTTTTGTAAAGTCCAGTGGAGCCACCACACTGAGGATGAAGCCACCTAGGAGCGAGAGGAAGATCTGCTAAAGGACCACCCTCACCTATTTTCTAGCCAACCCGAATCTCAAGGGCGAGATTCATCTTAAGGGGGGTAGGTTTGTAACATCCCAAATTTTCAATTTGGAATGTTATACACTAGATCATCATTGCATATCATATTTTATAGCTTTTGGCCTGATCCAGAAATTCTACATAACTCAAGGACCCACAGAGTGAGTTGGGGATTTTGTTATTTTCATATTTGAGTTTTCTCAAATTTCGAAAATAGGATCATTTGATTTTATTTATTTTATCTACAATTATTTCTGTTATAAAAATCTGAGAGAGGAAATAAAATGACTTTCTGAAAATAAAGAAATATTGAGGATTTAATAAAAAATCAAATAAGATTTTATTTCGGAGTTTTTGGCTTTTATTTGAATTTAGGAAAATTGCACATTTTTCAAAACTGCATTTTAGGGCCAAGAAAACGTTCATCTCGTTCTAAATATTTTATTTAGACGCTGAAAATTTGTTTTGGCATTTTTAGAATTTTATTTTATTTTCTAGGATTTTTCTTAGTTTCGGTGGAATAGTTTAAAAAAAATTACCGCGCGCCCGACTGGGCCGAAGGCCCAGCCGAGCCGGCCCAGCGCTGCCGCCGTCTCCCACTCCGGATCGGGACCGGAGTCCAGATCGCCACCGTCGCCCGAGTCCGGGAGGGCCACGCCTGCCCGCCCCCTCCCGCAAGCCACCACTGCCCCCCTCCATCAATACCGCCGCCGCCGCCCTCCTCACCCGCCACCCCGACCCGCCCGGCCTCCCGACCTGCCGAG
>NC_041387.1:289356328-289380209 GCF_002162155.2 Triticum dicoccoides | reverse complement strand
CGTCGCCGCTGCTGCCGCCGCCTCCCGTTGCCGCCGGAGCCCCGCCGCCCCACCGGAGACCCGCCGGAGCCCGAGCCAAGGTAGCCGCCCGCCGCCCCGGTTTTCTTTGAAAACCAATTCAGTTTTTTAGAAACCCTAGGTTTATTTTTTAGATCGTTTTTTTGGTTTATTTATTTAGCGAGCATTCGCTCGTTTGTTCGTTTCAACGGACGAGATCACCGTTGAGTTTTACCCGTGTATTAGATTAGTATTTATTGTATGCTTGTTTGTTTGCGATAGAGTACCCGGATTGCGCCGCTTGCTACTTCAAATTGCTAGGTTTCACGGATCATCAGCAAGGCAAGTAACACTTTGATCATACCTCTTTACTACCTAGTTTTATTGCATTAGATCAAACCTCAAACAATTGCATGGTTAGGATTTGATTAATATGTGGGTTTTGGGAAGTAGATGAGGTAGTACCTATTACCTATTTTATTATCAAACCCTTGGGAGTTACTTCTACGTTTGCTTATTATGCCATGCTATGCGAGTAGACGTGGATTGGGTGAGTGTTTCCATGACAGATGTGAGACTGTTATTTAATGGTTTACTTAAGGTGGCAACTTTAACACACATCTGGGTGGATTGAGGCACCTGGGTATTCCAGCGATTGCCTGTTTCTATATGGACCGCCACCCAGGCTCAAAGGGATCATGAGATTATTCATACTAGAAACTTCCGTGTGCAGCCGCAAGCTACTATGGGCTCTAGCATAGTTGATTAAGTCATGCGAACTCTTACAGTGGTAGACTAGCAGATGTAGGGGAAAGTAGGTGTAACTGTCTACTCGATTGTAAGGTGCTAGCGCTTCTGAAAGACTATGTCTCGGTCATCCGTTTCTCAAACACCATGTAGTGCGAGAAATCTAATGGAGGAGATCGAGTCTTGTGGGGAAAAGTGCACAAACCTCTGCAGAGTGTACAAACAAATCATGGTTAGTCGTGTCCCTGGTTACGGACGTTTTGAGTATCTAGTTCTTGGATTATCATGTGAATCTCATCATGTTACTTTAATTAAATTTGTTGGGTTTAATGATGATGCTTAATTGGGATTGAAGGATGTCTATCTTCTCAATGTTTAACAACCACCATGATAGTTAAATAAAATTTATTCCTTTGCAGTAGGGAAAAATTGGCTTTATGCAAAATTGTAACCATAGAGCTTACCACCAGCCATATATGCATGTAGTATAGCATATTCCTGTTCATTATTCTCTATGTGTTACATTGCCAGCATATTCCATGTGCTGACCCATTTTCGGGCTGCAATGTTCATGTTGCAGACTTTTTTAGACGACGAGTAAGGTGCCTTAGGTCGTGGTCTTATACTTAGTGATGCCATTGGAGTTGATGGACTCGCTTATCTTCCAAGCCTTCCACTGTTATCGTTATTAGATGGCCTTAAGCCATATTTACTGTAATAAGTTCTCTTTTGAGACATTCGATGTAATAAGTGCGTGAATGCTACTCTATTATAAATCCTTCAAGTACTGTGCGTGTCAGCATTACTGGTCCAGGGATGACACTAAAGCACAAAGATCAGACTGTTTGAGGTCTGGTCGCTACAACACCGCCGCGCCGCCTCCCGACGCCACCAATGCCGCCCGCCACCACCACCGCTGGAGCCCCGCCGGAGCCCCGTCGTTGCCACCCGCCGCGCCTCGTCACCCGCCGGACCCGCCGCCGTCCTCGCTGGAGCTGACGAGGTAGCCGCCCGCCGCCGCGGTTTTCGTTAAGAAAACCGTCGTTTTTTTAGGAACCGCGGTTTATTTTTTTAATAGATCGTTTTTTCGGTTTAGTTATTTAGCGAACGCCCGTTCGTTCGTTCGTTCGTTTTAACGAACGATTTTCACCATTTAGCCGCAGACAGCGAATGTTCATTCGTTAGCCTGTTCGTCAGTTTTCTTTTTCGAGGGATTTTCCGTGATTATTTCCGATCATGATTTCTCCCCTAATTTTCGTTTTAGTTTATATTTTTGCCCATTTATCAGAATCAGGCGATTCAAGTGCCTAGAGTTTCGTCTCGAAGCCCTCTTTCTATTTAACCAACTTAAACAAGTTTTTGGCTACTGTAAAATTTGACTTAAGTCTAGATTAGTAAACGAAGCTTGTTTCTTTCGCAGTTTGAGTTTCGTTGTTTCGTTTGATTTGATTCTTTTTGCAAACCGGAGTTCTTAAGTTGTACTTTCTGGTTAGATCTCTTATTTGAGTTTTACCCGTACTTCTAGTTGAGTGCTTATTGTATGCTTGTTTGTTTGCGATAGAGTACCCGGAGTGCGAAGCGTGCTACTACGAGTTTTTAGGTTTCATGGATCATCAGCAAGGCAAGTACCACTTTGATCATACCTCTTTACTACCCAGTTTTATTGCATTAGATCAATCCTCGAACAATTGCATGGTTAGGATCTGATTTAACATGTGGGTTTTGGGAAGTAGATGAGGTAGTACCTATTGTTCTATTTATCATCAAACCTATGGGAGTTACTTCTACGTTGCTTATATTGCTATGTTATGCTTGTAGACGTGGATTGGGTGAGTGTATCCATGACAGATGTGAGTGTTGTTAATTAAAGGTTAACTTAAGGTGGCTTCTTTAATACACATCTGGGTGGACTGAGGCACCTGGGGAACCCAGTGTTTCATGTATTTTTTGGAAATCCCGGGGTACCATGTGATTCTCCTATGGAACGCCACCTAGGCTCAAAGGGATCATAAGATTATTCATGCTAGAAACTTCCGTGTGCAGCCACAAGCTATTATGGGCTCCAGCATAGTTGAGTAACTTGCAAGACCTCTTTCAGTGGTGGGCTAGCAGATGTAGGGGAAAGTAGGTGTAACTGTCCACCCGGAGTAAAGAGTTATTGTTTCAGAAAGATTGTGTCTCGTTTCTCCGACCATGGATGTATTCGAGTCTTGTGGGGAAAAGTGTGCAAACCTCTATAGAGTGTACAAACTAATCATGGTTAGCTCTATCCCCGGTTATGGACGTTTTGAGTATCTAGTTCTTGGATTATCATGTGGATCTCATCACTCTTAATATAATTTGATTGGGTTTAATGATGATGCTTAATTGGGATTGAGTTGGGTGAACCTTCTCAATGTTCAACAACCACCATGATAGTTAAATAAAATGTATTCCTTTGTTGTAGGGAAAAATTGGCTTTATGCAAAACTGTAACCATAGAGCTTTCCACCAACCATATATGCATGTAGTGATAGCATTATTCTGTTCATTACTCTCTTGTGTTACTTTGCCAGCATATTCCATGTGCTGACCCATTTCGGGCTGCAACATTTATATTGCAGACTTTTCAGATGATGAGTAAGGTGCCTTAGGTCGTGATCTTTCACTCAGTAATGCCGTTGGAGTTGATGGACTCACTTTATCTTCCAAGCTTTCCATTGTTATTTTATTTAGATGGCCTTAAGCCATATTTATTGTAATAAGTTCTCTTTTGAGACATTCGATGTAATTAAGTGTGTGATTGCTACTCTATCATAAATCCTTCAAGTATTGTGCGTGTCAGCATTACCGATCCAGGGATGACACTGATGCACAGAGGTCAGACTGTTTGAGGTCTGGTCGCTACAAGATGGTATTAGAGCACACGCTGACTGTAGGACACAACCACTAAGCTAAAGCCCTAGATCACTACTCTCTTCTCGTTTCTGACTCTTCCCCTTTTCTACTCTTTAGGATGGGGGATGCAAGGAACAAGTTCGCGCAACCGGATGAAGATACACCTTTCGGACGCCACTTGAAGGAAGTCACCAGATACCTGAACATCGGAGTACCAAGATTCACCGGGACCTACATCGCCACTTTACCAGAAGAGGAGTGTTGGATGATTCAAGTTCAAGTTCCAGGAAGGACGTTCATGCCCGTCACTGAGCCCATAGAGTTTTCCTTTGATGCACCAACCTGGAGTTTAGGAAAGAGCATGGAAGCCCACATCACCATGGGACGCATTGGAGAAGTTTATCACAAGGATCTCAAGGATACTATCTACCAGATTTTTGGGCACCGAGATGAGCAATGGGAGATGATCAGCGCCAGGAAGAGATGATGACGATTCCACTTGTCCGGAGAACTACATCATCATCGACAACACCGACTCGGACCCTGACGATAGTGATGATGACTATGTTGATGAAGCTGGAGCAGATATCATGGAGTCTTCGACCGATCAATTTTTCTAGTCGACCACCATATCAGTAATAGTATTCCCCCATGTATATAGTATTATCCGAGAACTTTTGTAATGATAGCTAGATGGTTGTATGCCCTTGTTTGAATTGATTGAAGTGATATGATTGTGTTTGTCTCATGTGCATATTGGTAGTGTTTTTCTCTCTATATCTATTTCTATTCTTTTTTCTCATCTTTTCTAAACCCATCAGATGCCTCCGAGACGCGAAAATGGATTTGCTTTCCCACAGGAGCTCACTCAGTTGAGCCAGCAGCAGAATGCATTGATGCAGATACTAGTCCAAAATCTGAATCAGGGGAACAACAACAACAACAACAACAACCCACCACCACCACCACCTGTTGATCACTTAGCCCGTTTCTTGAGGCTTAATCCGCCGGTGTTCTCCAGTAGCACCGAGCCGATAGTTGCAGATGATTGGCTCCGCAAGATTGGAAGGGAGTTGAACACTGTAGGATGCACATCTGTGGAAAGAGTGCATTTTGCCGCACATCAGCTTGATGGACCCGCAACATCATGGTGGAAGAATTTCACAGCCACTTACCCCATCGACACTGTCACATGGGACCAGTTTCAGCAGGCTATCCGTACCGCCCATGTTTCAGCAGGAGCTATGGCCATGAAGAAGCGTGAGTTTCGCAACTTGCACCAAGGTGGACGTACTGTTGGCTAGTATGTGGATGATTTTAAATTAGCACGTTATGCCCCAGATGACGTTGCTACAGATGCAGCTAAGTAGGAGAAGTTTCTGGAAGGGTTGAATGATGAGCTGAGCATGCAGTTGATGTTGGCAACCTTCAACAACTACCAGGAGTTGGTAGATAAGCTCTCATGATTGAAGGGAAGTAGCAGCAGATTGATAACCATCAGCGGAAGTATGGACAAGGGAAGTACAATTCTGGAGCTCAGCAGAGGCCTCGCTTTACCCCGAAATCGGGAGGACCTTTTCAGCATAACCATGGAGGTCACAACCACAATGGAGGAAGTTCGCACAACCATAGTGGCCCAAAGAATGGGAATGGTAATGGAGGAAGCAACGGCCAGAACCGTTCCAACTCAGCAACGCCTGCCAAGAAGGATCAAAGTCATATTACTTGCTACAAGTGCCAGAAGACTGGACATTATGCCAATGAATGTCCTGAAGCTAAGAATAGAAATGGCAATGGAAGCTCTGGGAAGAATCCTAACCCTTTCAATAGGGGACAAGTGAACCACGTTAATGTGGAGGAGGTTGAAGCCCAGCCAGATGCAACAATAGGTAAGTTTTTGGTTAAGTCATTTACTGCAATCGTTCTTTTTGATACTGGTGCATCACATTCATACATATCAAGGGGATTTGTGGATAAGTATAAAACTGCCCACCAAAGTTCTTAGAACACCTATGTTAGTAAGCTCGCCAGGAGCGGAATATATGGCAAGCCAAGGATATTTTCATATGCCATTGACCATATGTAGGCATGTTTTCCCCTCAGACCGGATAATATTGGAGTCACAAGGTTTGGATGTGATTCTAGGTATGGATTGGCTATCGATGTATCGAGGAAACATCGATTGTGCCAGTAAGTCGATTTTACTCACCACCCTAGAAGGAAGAAGGATTAAGTATGTATCTCGGCATGTGTCGAAGAGGACTCAAGTAAATTCCTTATCAGGAGTTGTATAGGAGGAAGTACCAGTGGTGAAGGATTTCCCTGATGTATTTCGAGAAGAGTTGCCAGGCATGCCACCGGATAGAGACATTGAGTTTTTGAATGAGCTTTTGCCAGGCACAGGGCCAATATCTAAGAGACCGTATCGGATGCCCGCAAAGGATTTGGAGGAAATTAAGAAGCAGATTAAGGAGTTAGTGCATAAAGTCTATATTCGCCCAAGTTCGTCACCTTGGGGATCACCAGTGCTTCTAGTGGAGAAGAAGGATGGATCGTTGAGGATGATTGTTGATTATTGAGGGTTGAATGAAGTGACAATCAAGAACAAGTACCCACTGCCGATGATCAATGATTTGTTTGACCAGTTGCAAGGAGCTAAAGTATTTTCTAAGATCGATCTGCGATCAGGATACCACCAGCTGAAGATTCGAGAGCAGGATATACCTAAGACAGCTTTTACCACAAGGTATGGGCTATATGAGTATACCGTTATGTCATTTGGTCTGACTAACGCACCTGCCTATTTAATGAACATGATGAACAAGGTGTTTATGGAGTTTTTGGATAAGTTCATCGTGGTGTTCATTGATGACATATTGGTCTACTCGAAGAATGAAGAGGAGCATAAGGAGCATTTGCGTTTGGTACATGGAAAGCTCAGAGAACATCAGTTATATGCCAAGTTCAGCAAGTGTGAGTTTTGGTTAAAGGAAGTTGGATTCCTCGGACATGTTATGTCCGGAGAAGGAATAGCAATAGACCCCACCAAAGTTGTCACTGTGACAAACTGGGAAGCACCCATGTCAGTTGGAGAGATCCGGAGTTTTCTTGGACTCGCAGGATACTACTGGAGGTTCATTGAGAATTTCTCGAAGATTGCAAAGCCTATGATAGAGTTGTTCAAGAAAGACACCAAGTTCAAATGGACTGAGGAATGTGAGGCCAGTTTCCAGGAGTTGAAGAAATATTTGGTTACATCACCAGTGTTGATTCTGCCAGATCAACACAAGGATTATGAAGTATATTGCGACGCTTCTCGTCAAGGACTTGGAGCACTGCTTATGCAGGAGGGAAGAGTTGTTTCATATGCCTCACGACAGCTTAAGCCCCATGAGTTTAATTATGCTACACACGATTTGGAGTTAGCAGCCGTAGTGCATGCGTTGAAGACATGGAGACATTTTCTCATCGGAAACCACTGTGAGGTGTACACGGATCACGAGAGTTTGAAGTATATCTTCACATAGAAGGAGTTAAATCTCAGGCAGAGGAGATGGTTGGAGCTCATTAAGGATTATGATATGAGGTTGCATTATCATCCAGGGAAGGCTAATGTAGTAGCCGATGCGTTGAGCCTCAAGGGCCATGTCAACACACTCATGACCGGATAGTTACCCAAGGAGTTAGCAGAGGATCTTCATGAACTATGTTTGGAGATAGTTCAAAGAGGCTATGTAGCAGCATTGGAGATTCAGTCTACCTTGATGGATAAGATCAGAGAAGCCCAGAAGACGGACAAGGAGATTGCCGAGATAAAGGAAAGGATGAGCAAAGGACAAGCTAAGGGATTTCGTGAGGATGAGCACGATACCTTATGGTTTGAGGACCGCGTATATGTGCCTAATGATCTGGAGATCAGTAAGTTGATTCTACAAGAGGCCCATGATTCGCCGTATTCGATTCACCCAGGAAATACCAAGATGTATCTGGATTTGAAGGATAGTTTCTGGTGGACCAGAATGAAGAAGGATATTGCGGAGTATGTAGCAGTTTGTGATGTATGTCAGAGAGTGAAGGCAGAGCATCAGAAGCCAGCAGGATTGCTACAGCTATTGCCAATACCCGAATGGAAGTGGGATAAGCTAGGCATGGATTTTATCACGGGATTGCCCAAGACTCGTTCAGGCTATGACTCGATATGGGTTATAGTCGATCGTCTGACAAAGGTAGCTCATTTCATCCCAGTGAAGACCACTTACACCAGTGCTAAGTTGGCAAAGATATACATGACCAAGATCGTATGTCTGCATGGAGTTCCGAGGACCATTGTATCAGATATAGGAACCCAGTTTACCTCAAAGTTCTGGAATCAGTTGCACGAAACTTTGGGTACTAGGCTAGAGTTCAGTACAGCCTTTCTTCCATGGATAGATGGACAGACCGAGAGAGTCAATCAGATTCTGGAGGACATGTTGAGAGCTTGTGCGCTAGATTATGGATCTAGTTGGGATGACAATTTGCCATATGCAGAGTTCTCTTACAATAACAGTTATCAATCCAGTTTCAAGATGGCCCCTTTCGAAGCCTTGTACGGAAGGAGGTGCAGGACACCGTTGCTGTGGGATGAAATTGGAGACCGTCAGTTGTTTGGACCAGATTTGATTAAAGAGTCTGAAGAGAAGGTTAAGGTGATTCGTGATAGGCTCAAGGTAGCCCAGTCCAGGCAGAAGAGCTATGTGGATTCTAAACGCAAGGAGACAGTTTATGAAGTCGGAGACAGAGTTTATCTTCGAGTGTCTCCACTTCGAGGAGTTAAGCGTTTTGGAGTTAAGGGAAAGTTAGCACCACGTTTTGTGGGACCATACAAAGTTTTGGAACGTATGGGAGAAGTTGCTTACAAGTTGGAGTTGCCCAAAGGATTGTCAGGAGTTCACAATGTGTTCCACATTTCCCAGTCGAAGAAGATTGAGCTTTTGCCAGGCACAGGGCCAATATCTAAGAGACCGTATCGGATGCCCGCAAAGGATTTGGAGGAAATGAAGAAGCAGATTAAAGAGTTACTGGATAAAGGCTATATTCGCCCAAGTTCGTCACCTTGGGGATCACCGGTGCTTCTAGTGGAGAAGAAGGATGGATCGTTAAGGATGGTTGTTGATTATCGAGGGTTGAATGAAGTGACAATTAAGAACAATTACCCACTGCCGATGATCAATGATTTGTTTGACCAGTTGCAAGGAGCTAAAGTATTTTCTAAGATCGATCTGCGATCAGGATACCACCAGCTGAAGATTCGAGAGCAGGATATACCTAAGACAGCTTTTACCACAAGGTATGGGCTATATGAGTATACCGTTATGTCATTTGGTCTGACTAACGCACCTGCCTATTTCATGAACATGATGAACAAGGTGTTTATGGAGTTTTTGGATAAGTTCATCATGGTGTTCATTGATCACATATTGGTCTACTCGAAGAATGAAGAGGAGCATAAGGAGCATTTGCATTTGGTACTTGGAAAGCTCAGAGAACATCAATTATATGCCAAGTTCAACAAGTGTGAGTTTTGGTTGAAGGAAGTTGGATTCCTCGGACATGTTATATCCGGAGAAGGAATAGCAGTAGACCCCACCAAAGTTGTTGACAAACTGGGAAGCACGCATGTCAATTGGAGAGATCCGGAGTTTTCTTGGACTCGCAAGATACTACTGGAGGTTCATTGAGAATTTCTCGAAGATTGCACAGCCTATGACAGAGTTGTTGAAGAAAGACACCAAGTTCAAATGGACTGAGGAATGTGAGGCCAGTTTCCAGGAGTTGAAGAAACGTTTGGTTACATCACTAGTGTTGATTCTGCCAGATCAACACAAGGATTATGAAGTATATTGCGACGCTTCTCCTCGAGGACTTGGAGCAGTGCTTATGTAGGAGGGAAGAGTTGTTTCATATGCCTCACGACAACTTAAACCCCATGAGTTGAATTATGCTACACACGATTTGGAGTTAGCAGCCGTAGTGCATGCGTTGAAGACATGGAGACATTTTCTCATCGTAAACCATTGTGAGGTGTACACGGATCACAAGAGTTTGAAGTATATCTTCATGCAGAAGGAGTTAAATCTCAGGCAGAGGAGATGGTTGGAGCTCATTAAAGATTATGATATGAGGTTGCATTATTATCCAGGGAAGGCTAATGTAGTAGCCGATGCGTTGAGCCGCAAGGGCCATGTCAACACACTCATGACCGGAGAGTTACCCAAAGAGTTAGTAGAGGATCTTCGCGAGCTATGTTTGGAGATAGTTCCGAGAGGCTATGTAGAAGCATTGGAGATTCAGTCTACCTTGATGGATAAGATCAGAGAAGCCCAAAAGGCGGACAAGGAGATTGTCGAGATAAAATAAAGGATGAGCAAAAGACAAGCTAAGGGATTTCGTGAGGATGAGCACGATACCATATGGTTTGAGGACATCGTATATGTGCCTAATGATCCGGAGATCAGGAAGTTGATTCTACAAGAGGCCCATGATTCGCTGTATTCGATTCACCCAGGAAATACCAAGATGTATCTGGATTTGAAGGATAGTTTCTGGTGGACCAGAATGAAGAAGGATATTGCGGAGTAGGTAGCAGTTTGTGATGTATGTCAGAGAGTGAAGGCAGAGCATCAGAAGCCAGTAGGATTGCTACAGCCATTCCCAATACCTGAATGGAAGTGGGATAAGCTAGGCATGGATTTTATCACGGGATTGCCCAGGACTCGTTCAGGCTATGACTCGATATGGGTTGTAGTCGATCATCTGACAAAGGTAGCTCATTTCATCCCATTGAAGACCACTTACACCAGTGCTAAGTTGGCAAAGATATACATGACCAGGATCGTATGTCTGCATGGAGTTCCAAGGACCATTGTATCAGATAGAGGAACCTAGTTTACCTCAAAGTTCTGGAATTCGTTGCACGAAACTTTGGGTACCAGGCTAGAGTTCAGTACAACCTTTCTTCCACAGGCAGATGGACAAACCGAGAGAGTCAATCAGATTCTGGAGGACATGTTGAGATCTTGTCCACTAGATTATGGATCTAGTTGGGACGACAATTTGCCATATACAGAGTTCTCTTACAACAACAGTTATCAATCCAGTTTGAAGATGGCCCCTTTCGAAGCCTTGTATGGAAGGAGGTGCAGGACACCGTTGTTGTGGGATGAAATTGGAGACCATCAGTTGTTTGGACCATATTTGATTAAAGAGTCTGAAGAGAAGGTTAAGCTGATTCGCGATAGGCTCAAGGCAGCCTAGTCCAGGCAGAAGAGCTATGCAGATTCTAAACGCAAAGAGAGTGTTTATGAAGTCGGAGACAGAGTTTATCTTCGAGTGTCTCCACTTCGAGGAGTTAAGCGTTTTGGAGTTAAGGGAAAGTTAGCACCACCTTTTGTGGGACCATACAAAGTTTTGGAGCGCATGGGAGAAGTTGCTTACAAGTTGGAGTTGCCCGAAGGATTGTCAGGAGTTCATGATGTGTTCCACATTTCCCAGTTGAAGAAGTGTCACGCAAAGATGGCTGACATTCCACTGAGAGATACTGTGCTGCTGGAAGCGATTCACTTGGATAGTGATTTGACCTACGAGGAGAAACCAATGAAGATTCTCGAGTTTGCCAGCCGAGTCACACACAACAAAGTCATCAAGTTCTGTAAAGTTCAGTGGAGCCACCATACTGAAGACGAAGCCACCTGGGAACGAGAGGAAGACCTACGGAAGGATCACCCTCACCTATTTTCTAGCAAACCCGAATCTCGAGGGCGAGATTCATCTTAAGGGGGGTAGGTTTGTAACATCCCAAATTTTCAATTTGGAATGTTACACATTAGATCATCATTGCATATCATATTTTATTGCATTTTGGCTCGATCCTAGAAATTCTACGCAACTCAAGCACGGAGAGAGTTGGGGATTTCGATATTTTCATATTTGAGTTTTTCTCAAATTTTGAAAAGAGTATCGATTGATTTTAATTATTTTCTCTTCGAATATTTCTTTTATAAAAATAAAAGAGAGGGACTAAAATGACTTTCCCAAAATAAAGAAATACTGGGGGTCTAATATTAAAATCAAATAAGAATTTTATTCGAAGTTTTATCGCTATTTTATTTGCATTAGGAAAAATATGCGTTTTTCAAAATTGCATTCTAGGCCCAAATAAATGTTCACCTTGTCCGCTATATTTTTAGAGGACGGGCAAAATTTATTTCAGGATTTTTGGAGTCCGTTTAGTATATCTTTTCTTCATTTTTCTGCGCGGAATTATTTTGAAAAAAACGAAACCGACTCCGGGCCGTAACCGGCTAGGACTCCGCAGCCGGCCCCTCTTATAAGCCGCCATCCCGAGCCGCCCCAGCCCACCCGAGCCCACCCACGCCTAACCCTAACCCTAGCCACCGGATCCGTCGTCCTTGCCGCCGCCGACGCCCCCCGCCACCACCACCGACGGAGCCCCGCCGGAGCCCCGTCGCCGCCACCCGCCGTCTCCACGCCACCCGCCGGACCCGCCGCCACCCTCGCCAGAGCAGACGAGGTAGCCGCCCGCCGCCGCGGTTTTCGTTAAGAAAACCGTCGGTTTTTTTAGAAACCACGGTTTATTTTTTTTAATACATCATTTTTCAGTTTAGTTATTTAGCGAACGCCCGTTCGTTCGTTCATTTGAACAAAAAAATTTCACCATTTAGCCACAGACAGCGAACGTTCGTTCGTGTGCCTGTTCATTAGTTTCCTTTTTCCAGGGATTTTTCGCAATTATTTCCGATCGCGATTTCTTCCCTGATTTTCGTTTTAGTTTATCTTTTCGCTCGTTGATCGGAATCAGGCGTTTCAAGCGCCTAGAGTTTCATATCGAAGCCCTCTTTCTGTTTAAGCAACTTAAACAAGTTTTTGGCTATTGTAAAATTTTACTTAAGTCAAGATTAGTAAACGAAGCCTTGTGGGGAAAAGTGCGCAAACCTCTGCAGAGTGTACTGACTAATCATGGTTAGCCGTGTCCCTAGTTATGGACGTTTTGAGTATCTAGTTCTTGAATTATCATGTGGATCTCATCACTCTTAATATAATTTGATTGGGTTTAATGATGATGCTTAATTGGGATTGAGTTGGGTGAACCTTCTCAATGTTCAACAACCACCATGATAGTTAAATAAAATTTATTCCTTTGTTGTAGGGAAAAATTGGCTTTATGCAAAATTGTAACCATAGAGCTTTCCACCAGCCATATATGCATGTAGTGATAGCATTATTCTGTTCATTACTCTCTTGTGTTACTTTGCCAGCATATTCCATGTGGTGACCTGTTTCGGGCTGCAACGTTTATGTTGCAGACTTATCAGACAACGAGTAAGGTGCCTTAGGTCATGATTTTTCACTCAGTGATGACGTTGGAGTTGATGGACTCACTTTATCTTCCAAGCTTTCCGCTGTTATCGTATTTAGATGGCCTTAAGCCATATTTATTGTAATAAGTTCTCTTTTGAGACATTCAATGTAATTAAGTGTGTGATTGCTACTCTGTTATAAATCCTTCACGTACTGTGCGTGTCACCATTACCGATCCAGGGATGACACTGATGCTCAGAGGTCAGACTGTTTGAGGTCTGGTCGCTACACCATTTTTGTTCTCGGAGCCGAAGTCATAATTGAGTATCCATCCTATTCATATGATGCCTCTACATTCTTTCCTCAATTATTTCAACCGGTGCTTTTCTCTTCAAGTTATTCGTCGGTTCCCCCTTCCAAGTTGCCTTTGTTTTCTCCCGCCCTCCCACCTCTTTTCTTCCCAAGTCTGCGTATCTGTTCGAGCATCAATTTCCTTCGTGCGGAGCCTCTTCTGTCTTTCCTCATTACTTCAGCCGGTGAATTCTTGTCTAGTTCATCATTGCTCGTCTAGTTTTATTTTCCGGTGGACTCAATTCAAGTATTCGGTGTTGATCATATTCTTGGCCTTGGCTCAAATGTTTCCTCTTGAGTGTTCGATTCTCGCTATTTAATCATTCCGGAGCGCTGAAGACATCTTGAAGATTTGTGGTTGCCTTCAAATTAATTCGAGGTTGTCACCTCATTCAAGTCTTTCAGTCGTTCCAATGCATCATTTCTCATTCAACAATCCTTTCCAACGGTGTTTTCTTTTCAGTGGGCCCTAAACCACATCTCTTTTCCCAGGATCTTACCCGACTCTTCTAATTTTCCAGAGTTATTCTTTAATTCTTTCCAAGTTTGATGTAAGAATGAATTTCATCAGTTAGATGCCTTTCCAAGATCGATTTCAAATTATGTTCATTGTTGGCTCAACCTCCTCGCTTTTCATTCTCTCAGACTATCTCAACAATTTTAGTGGTGTTCCTCGTCGTCATTCTCTACATTTGAAGACCGAAGAAGAGTTTCTCCTAAATCTTGCCCGTTCTCTCGAGGATTCGTGGTTCTAGCTTCATGTTATCCTCTCGAATTATTCCATTGTCAATAATTCTTCTCTTACCCATCCGGAGCATTTCATAAGTTGTTTTCCTTTCTAGATCACGTGGAGGCCATCATTCTAGAAGATTTCTTCATTCTGAGTTGTCAGCTTCGTTCTCCAATTATTCGAAATTGATGCCTCTTCGTTCGTCTCCTTATTCTTTCGATGCTACGATCAAGTATTCTTTAATCAGTTTGCAGTCTCTTCATTCTCTTGTCTCTAAATTCCCTCAAGTATCTATCTTCATCTTCTAATTCATACCGGTGATTCATTCACCTTTCTTGTTCATTTTTCAAATTCTTACAGTGGTTCGTTCAAGATTCTTTTTCCTTGGTATCATATCAATTTATTCGTTCTTTCCAATCCTACCGGTGGTCCAGGAAGACCTTCACAAGTTTTGTGCTATATATCCCCTTAATCTTGTCCAACGCGAATAACTAGTATGCCAAATCCGTTTGTCATCAATTAAATTTGATGAGGATAAGCATAACATAATTCTTATTCTTGTTTCATCAAGTTGATCAATCTTTTCTTTTCGGAGTTTGTTCATCATATCACATTCTTGGTTCGGAGTGTTTTCATCTTTTCTTTCTGGAGTTCAAATTTCCTCGGCCATCTCATCGGAACCTCCATCTAAATCACTGCAAGTCTTTAATCTTTTCTTTTCATCCTTCAATTCTACCTCATGATACTTTTGTTACTGGAGTTCTTCACGGTGGTTCCTTTGGGATTTAACTCATTCTCTTCAAGGATTTAATTCATTCTTCAAGTGTTCATCAAGATTCTAGTTAGAGGAGTTCAAGTATCTTTTCTTCTTGCGTCTCCAAGTGCAATTAATTCTCCGTATTCTTTTTAAGTTGAGTTTTGCATTTCTTCGTTCTTCTCAGATATTCAAGCATTCAGTTGTGGCATAATTTCACCTCAAGTTTTGATCTGTTTTTCCATAAGTCCACAACAAGATTATTCTTTTGTTGTTGATTTTCTCAACAACTCCATTCAATCCTTCCTTCTAAGGATGCTATGAAATTCATTCGTGGTGGAAGTTTTTGTTCTCTTATCCATTCTTTTCATTCCACTATTTCAATTCTTCCGGAGGCATTGCGTTGTTCATCTCGTCAAGTGTCATCCCATCTTGTGAAGTTCATGTTATATTCCTTCCATTTTCAGCCGGAGTGCTGCCCAAATTCTTTCGTTCTTATTCTTTTTCTACCTTGTTCTAACCAGAGTGGTTTCAGAGTCTATAGTATTGATAGAGGCAAAGGTGTCCCGTCTTTCGATGAGATGATGGATATCGCTTTGGTGGAAGTCGACTTTGACGATCCGACTACGAACGTGCGAGGACGTCGCGCCTTAGCAATCGCTAAACCAACTCCGAGAGGTTATTGACCACGCCAGAGCACGATCAACCTGACCACGAGGGTCTGTTTCCTGCGAGCAAACGAAGAACAAGCAAGAAACTAAGATTGCAATCTGGATATTGCGAATATAAGATGAAAGCTTTATTGATCAAGGTGGGGTTCTGTGACGCCTTTGTCTGGTCGTTGAACACAAACGAAGTACGCGAAGTTGCAGCTATGGCGAACTTTTAATCTAAACAAAACCCAAAGTCTAAACGATGCCCTAAGGGCTGTATATATGGAGGAAGAGGGGGGAATTTCGTGGCCCTTGGTGGAGGGGTCCGAAATCAACCCTATCTCTTGTTTCCCCACACATACGGACTCTAAAAATAGCCTATACTTATGTATTTCGAAATTACATGGGCCTGGCCCAATAATAAGGTGACGCAGCACCTAAAATAGCCTCGGGACGAAATTTAGGAAGTGGCATCTTGTATATTTCGTCCAAGGCTTTATGCACCCATTATGGTGGCTTCAAAGTCCTGAAATCATCACTTGTAACTCCGTTCTTGTTGCCCTTGCGCATGCCATCATCTCCATGCTTGTTCTTGCTCCAATGTTCATCCTTCTCCAAGCTAGGCCCTTCATTTGTAAGCAAAACAAATGTATCCAATTTAGGCAGCATCATATTCTCATGAACATTAGAATCATTACCAAGAAACGAAAGTACCTGGTAATTTAGTTGGCGTGCACGAGCTCTAGTAATTGGTCCAGTATGTATAGCAGCAGGGGCTGTGGGTGTAACAATTGTATTGATGTCCTCATCATCCTCCCCTTCTTGAAATGAAGTCGTCCTCGACGGAAGTTCATCTTCCTCACCCAAATAAGGCTTCAAATCTGCAATGTTAAAAGTGGGACTAACCCCAAAATCTGCAGGCACCTCAAGTTTATATGCATTATCATTTATTTTCTCTAACACCTTAAAGGGACCATCAGCACGTGGCATTAACTTTGATTTGCGCAAATCAGGAAATCTATCCTTACGCAAATGTAACCAAACAAGATCTCCAGGTGCAAACACAACATGTTTTCTACCCTTATCTCCAGCAAGTTTATATTTAGCATTCATGCGCTCAATGTTTTCCTTAGTTAACTCATGCATTTTTAAAATCAATTCAGCACGTTGTTTAGCATCAAAATTAACCTTCTCCGAAGATGGAAGAGGCAACAAATCAATAGGTGCACGAGGTAGGAAACCATACACAACTTCAAAAGGGCACATCTTAGTAGTAGAATGCAATGAATGATTATAAGCAAATTCAATATGAGGCAAGCATTCCTCCCACATTTTCTTATAATTCTTCAAAACAGCCCTAAGCATAGTAGACAACGTTCTATTGACTACTTCAGTTTGTCCATCAGTTTGGGGGTGACAAGTAGTACTAAAAAGCAGTTTAGTCCCCAACTTAGCCCATAAACATCTCCAAAAGTGGCTAAGAAATTTAGTATCACGATCTGAAACAATAGTATTTGGCACACCATGCAAGCGAATAATTTCACGAAAGAACAAATCAGCAACATTAACAGCATCATCGCTTTTATGACATGGTATAAAGTGTGCCATTTTCGAGAATCTATCCACGACAACAAATATGCTATCCCTCTGATAGAGGCAAAGGTGTCCCGTCTTTCGATGAGATGATGGATATCGCTTTGGTGGAAGTCGACTTTGACGATCCGACTACGAACGTGCGAGGACGTCGCGCCTTAGCAATCGCTAAACCAACTCCGAGAGGTTATTGACCACGCCGGAGCACGATTAACCTGACCACGAGGGTCTGTTTCCTGCGAGCAAACGAAGAAGAAGCAAGAAACTGAGATTGCAATCTGGATATTGCGAATATAAGATGAAAGCTTTATTGATCAAGGTGGGGTTCTGTGACGCCTTTGTCTGGTCGTTGAACACAAACGAAGTACGCGAAGTTGCAGCTATGGCGAACTTTTAATCTAAACAAAACCCAAAGTCTAAACGATGCCCTAAGGGCTGTATATATGGAGGAAGAGGGGGGGAATTTCGTGGCCCTTGGTGGAGGGGTCCGAAATCAACCCTATCTCTTGTTTCCCCACACATACGGACTCTAAAAATAGCCTATACTTATGTATTTCGAAATTACATGGGCCTGGCCCAATAATAAGGTGACGCAGCACCTAAAATAGCCTCGGGACGAAATTTATGAAATGGCATCTTGTATATTTCGTCCAAGGCTTCATGCACCCATTATGGTGGCTTCAAAGTCCTGAAATCATCACTTGTAACCCCGTTCTTGTTCCCCTTGCGCATGCCATCATCTCCATGCTTGTTCTTGCTCCAATGTTCATCCTTCTCCAAGCTAGGCCCTTCATTTGTAAGCAAAACAAATGTATCCAATTTAGGCAGCATCATATTCTCATGAACATTAAAATCATTACCAAGAAACAAAAGTACCAGGTAATTTAGTTGGCGTGCACGAGCTCTAGTAATTGGTCCAGTATGTATAGCAGCAGGGGCTGTGGGTGTAACAATTGTATTGATGTCCTCATCATCCTCCCCTTCTTGAAATGAAGTCGTCCTCGACGGAAGTTCATCTTCCTCACCCAAATAAGGCTTCAAATCTGCAATGTTAAAAGTGGGACTAACCCCAAAATCTGCAGGCAGCTCAAGTTTATATGCATTATCATTTATTTTCTCTAACACCTTAAAGGGACCATCAGCACGTGGCATTAACTTTGATTTGCGCAAATCAGGAAATCTATCCTTACGCAAATGTAACCAAACAAGATCTCCAGGTGCAAACACAACATGTTTTCTACCCTTATCTCCAGCAAGTTTATATTTAGCATTCATGCACTCAATGTTTTCCTTAGTTAACTCATGCATTTTTAAAATCAATTCAGCACGTTGTTTAGCATCAAAATTAACCTTCTCCGAAGATGGAAGAGGCAACAAATCAATAGGTGCACGAGGTAGGAAACCATACACAACTTCAAAAGGGCACATCTTAGTAGTAGAATGCAATGAACGATTATAAGCAAATTCAATATGAGGCAAGCATTCCTCCCACATTTTCTTATTATTCTTCAAAACAGCCCTAAGCATAGTAGACAACGTTCTATTGACTACAGTTTGTCCATCAGTTTGGGGGTGACAAGTAGTACTAAAAAGCAGTTTAGTCCCCAACTTAGCCCATAAACATCTCCAAAAGTGGCTAAGAAATTTAGTATCACGATCTGAAACAATAGTATTTGGCACACCATGCAAGCGAATAATTTCACGAAAGAACAAATCAGCAACATTAACAGCATCATCACTTTTATAAAATGGTATAAAGTGTGCCATTTTCGAGAATCTATCCACGACAACAAATATGCTATCCCTCCCCTTCTTTGTTCGAGGTAAACCTAAAACAAAGTCCATAGATATATCCTCCCAAGGAACACTAGGTACAGGCAAAGGCATATATAAACCATGAGGATTGAGTCGTGACTTAGCTTTTTGACATGTAGTGCATCGAGCAATAAAACGCTCAACATCCCGTCTCATCTTTGGCCAAAAGAAATGTGTAGCAAGTACGTCCTCCGTCTTCTTCACGCCAAAGTGTCCCATTAATCCTCCTCCATGCGCCTCCTGCAACAACAAAAGACGAACGGAGCTAGCTGGAATGCATAGCTTGTTAGCACGAAACACAAATCCATCGTTAACGACAAACTTGTTCCACATTCTTCCTTCTTTACAATTCTGCATTACATCTTTAAAATCAGCATCATGCACATATTGATCTTTGATGGTCTCCAAACCAAATATTTTGAAGTCAAGTTGTGAAAGCATAGTATAGCGACGAGACAATGCATCAGCAATAACATTTTCTTTTCCCTTCTTGTGTTTAATGACATAAGGGAAAGTCTCAATGAATCCAACCCATTTAGCATGTCTACGATTCAGTTTAGCTTGACTTTTAATATGTTTCAAAGATTCATGATCAGAATGTATAACAAATTCTTTGGGCCATAAATAATGTTGCCATGTTTCTAAAGTCCGAACAAGAGCATATAATTCTTTATCATAAGTAGAATAATTCAGACTAGGCCCACTCAATTTTTCAGAAAAGTATGCAACAGGTTTGCCATCTTGTAATAACACACCTCCTAATCCAATTCCACTAGCATCACATTAAGCTCAAAAGTCTTATTAAAATCAGGAAGTTGGAGTAAAGGAGCATGTGTCAACTTATCTTTCAATACCGTGAAGGCTTCTTCCTGTGCGGTACCCCAAACAAAAGGCACATCCTTCTTTGTAAGCTTGTTGAGAGGTGCAGCAATGGTGCTGAAATCTCTCACAAAACGCCTATAGAATCCAGCGAGGCCAAGAAAACTCCTCACTTGTGTGACCGTTTTGGGCTGCGGCCAACTCTCAATAGCTTCAATCTTGGCTTTGTCAACTTCAATTCCCTGTGGAGTAACAACATAGCCAAGAAAAGATACTCGGTCGGTGCAAAAGGTGCACTTCCCAAGGTTACCAAACAAACGTGCATCACGTAGAGCAATAAAAACAGCACGTAAATGTTCCAAATGTTCTTCCAAAGATTTGCTATAAATCAGTATATCATCAAAATAGACTACCACAAATCGTCCAATGAAAGCACGTAAAACTTCGTTCATTAGTCTCATGAAAGTACTAGGCGCATTAGTTAACCCAAAAGGCATGACTAACCACTCATATAATCCAAACTTAGTTTTAAATGCTGTTTTCCATTCATCTCCCAATTTCATACGAATTTGATGGTATCCACTACGCAAATCAACTTTGGAGAATATTGTAGAGCCACTCAATTCATCAAGCATATCATCTAGCCTAGGAATAGGATGACGATAACGAATAGTAATATTATTAATGCCTCTACAATCAACACACATACGTGATGTACCATCCTTTTTCGGCACTAGAATAATAGGAACAGCACAAGGACTAAGGGATTCGCGTATATAACCTTTGTAGAGAAGCTCTTGTACTTGACGCATAATCTCCTTCGTCTCCTCTGGATTGGTACGGTATGGGGCACGGTTTGGCAGTGAAGCACCGGGAATTAAGTCAATTTGATGCTCAATCCCTCGAATAGGCGGTAATCCCGGTGGCACGTCTTGTGGAAAGACGTCAGCGAACTCCTGCAAAATGTTAGTGACAGCAGGAGGCAAAGAGGAAGGCACGTCCTCGAATGAAAATAATGCCTCTTTGCACACAAAAGCATAGCAAACAGATTTTGCTGAAATCTAGCTCATCAATATCAGATTTGGTGGCAAATAAACATGCACTTTTCAATTTAATTTCAGAAGCAACACTAGATGGTTTATTATTAGACTTCATTTGTTGCTCAAATTCTTTTGCCACAATCTGATTTTCACTCTTATTCGTCTCCTGTTTTGCTTTATTAGCTCTATTAATATCATCTTTGAAAATGGAATCAGGAGTCATAGGAAGCAAAGTAATATTTTTATCCTTATGAACAAGAGTATAGTGATTGTTTCTACCATGGTGTACAGAATTTTTATCAAATTGCCATGGTCTACCAAGTAATAAGGAACATGCTTGCATAGGTACCACATCACAATCAACATAATCAGCATATGTAGAGATACTAAAATGCACACGAACAGTACGTGTTACCTTAACCTTGCCGCTGTTGTTGAACCATTGGATGTAGTAAGGATGTGGATGTGGTCTTGTGGTGAGAGAAAGCTTCTCCACCATCTCCATGCTAGCCAAGTTGTTGCAGCTCCCTCCGTCTATGATGACACGCACAGAACGTTCCTTCACAACTCCCTTGGTATGGAACAAATTGTGCCTCTGATTTTGCTCAGCTTGTGTGACCTGCACACTCAAAACACGTTGAGCAACTAAACATTCATACCTGTCAGCGTCTTCAGGAGCCATGTATTGCGTCTCATGATCAGAATCATCTCCACCATGTTCTTCACGTGTAATAAGAGCCAAAGTCTCCTCATCATAGTCACTAGCAGACTCATATCCACCATCCGCGGTAGCAATCATCACACGCGGAGATTTGCATTCTCTCGCATAATGACCTCCTCCCTTACAATGACGACAAATAATATCACTTGTGTGCCCTGTTGATGCCATGGAAGAAGAAGAACGCTATGCAGGCCCCGCAGGTGCGCTCTTGGCAGATAATGGTGGTTGTGCCTGTTTTCTTGTATCACGGCTGGAGGTGGCACCGGATGGAGGTGCTGGTGCAGTTGAAGTAGAAGATGCACGTGGTGTCCATGATGAAGGTCGGCCTGCAGAAAAGTTAGTTCGCCCCAATGCTTGTCGATCCTGCACTTCACGTTCAGCTTTACAAGCAAGATGGAATAAACGAGTGATATTAGTATACTCCTTATAGTCTAGAATGGTCTGAATCTCTCTATTTAATCCACCCAGAAAACGTGCAAGCATAGCTTCATTCTCCTCAACAATACCACATCTAATCATGCCAGTTTGTAATTCCTGATAATATTCTTCTACAGAATTTTTCCCTTGTCTTAAACGCTGCAATTTTTGAAGCAATTCACGTTGATAATATGGTGGAACCCAACGCGTACGCATAGCAGTTTTCAACGCAACCCAAGTAGTTGGAATAGGATATAATCTACAACGTTCAGACCACCAGACACACGCAAAACTAGTGAAAGCACAAACAGCAGCAGCAACCCGTCTCTCCTCGGGATATTGTAAACATGTAAATCGTTGTTCAGTTTCTAACTCCCAAGTAAGATATATATCAGGAACATATCTACCCTCAAATGGTGGAATATTCAATTTCAGTTTAGGAATATGGACATCATCTCGTACCTGAGGTGGTGGTGCAGTGATAGAGGCAAAGGTGTCCCGTCTTTCGATGAGATGGTGGATTTCGCTTTGGTGGAAGTCGACTTTGACGATCCGACTACGAACGTGCGAGGACGTCGCGCCTTAGCAATCGCTAAACCAACTCCGAGAGGTTATTGACCACGCCGGAGCACGATCAACCTGACCACGAGGGTCTGTTTCCTGCAAGCAAACGAAGAACAAGCAAGAAACTAAGATTGCAATCTGGATATTGCGAATATAAGATGAAAGCTTTATTGATCAAGGTGGGGTTCTGTGACGCCTTTGTCTGGTCGTTGAACACAAACGAAGTACGCGAAGTTGCAGCTATGGCGAACTTTTAATCTAAACAAAACCCAAAGTCTAAACGATGCCCTAAGGGCTGTATATATGGAGGAAGAGGGGGGAATTTCGTGGCCCTTGGTGGAGGGGTCCGAAATCAACCCTATCTCTTGTTTCCCCACCCATACGGACTCTAAAAATAGCCTATACTTATGTATTTCGAAATTACATGGGCCTGGCCCAATAATAAGGTGACGCAGCACCTAAAATAGCCTCGGGACGAAATTTATGAAGTGGCATCTTGTATATTTCGTCCAAGGCTTCATGCACCCATTATGGTGGCTTCAAAGTCCTGAAATCATCACTTGTAACTCCGTTCTTGTTGCCCTTGCGCATGCCATCATCTCCATGCTTGTTCTTGCTCCAATGTTCATCCTTCTCCAAGCTAGGCCCTTCATTTGTAAGCAAAACAAATGTATCCAATTTAGGCAGCATCATATTCTCATGAACATTAGAATCATTACCAAGAAACGAAAGTACCTGGTAATTTAGTTGGCGTGCACGAGCTCTAGTAATTGGTCCAGTATGTATAGCAGCAGGGGCTGTGGGTGTAACAATTGTATTGATGTCCTCATCAAGTATTCCTTGAGCTTTTGATTCTTGTCATATTCGCCATTCCTCTTTTCTACTGAGTGCTCTCGACTTTGTTCATCTTCTCTCTTGCATTCTTACTTCACCTCTCCCTCTATCTCTTCCGTCTCGTTCCTAATATCTCGGGACGAGATCTTCTGTTAGTCGAGGAGAGTTGTAATGCCCCGAGACCAATGCGCCAGATGTCTTCCAGTTATTCTCCGTCGTTGCCATGTCATTTGCTCGCGTGTTGCACTTTGCCATGTCATCATGTGCATTTCATCTGCATGTTTTTGAAAACTTTCATTCGTTCGTCGCTGGCTTCCCCCGTCCCTTCCTTTCTCCGTTCGGAGCACAGAAACACTCGCTGCACCCGCGACACCTCTGAAATATTATTTTATAAGTGGCACAAAAATGTTCTCTAAATGGGTTGAAACTTGTCGAGCGATCTTATTATAGTTAGGTAGACCGCCTGTCAAATTTCGTCGCATTCGGAGTCCGTTTCATAGCCCAACCGTTCAACTTATAGCGGCACCGTTGCTGGTTTATTCGTCGGATGTTCCGGTCTCCGAAACTGCTGCCAGGCCTCTATTCTATTCTCTCTCTAGCCACTCTACA
>NC_041387.1:289348072-289356204 GCF_002162155.2 Triticum dicoccoides | reverse complement strand
TCCGATGCCCGAAATCGTCCCCAAAACTCCCTAACCCTAGTCTTTTCCCTATATAAACCCACCCCTAGTCCATTTTGGGCATCCTAACCTAAACCTACCCTACCCCTCCTTCCCGCAGCCAGCCGCCACCTCCCACCTCCAAATCCATGCCCGACCACCCTTGCTCCGCCACTCGTCGCCGCCCTAGTGGCCAGCGCCGCCGCAGCCGCCGCTCCCTGCCAATCACGCGCCGCCACGCGTCCCCCTGCCCGTTCCCCGCTGTTGTGGCCCGCCTGGGCCCGAAGAGGGCCCTCGTAGGCCCATCTGGCCACCACCGCCCGCTCTAGGGAGGAGCTCCCTTCGCGCGCCAGGGGCTCCCGAGCCGCGCCCGGCACCCGACCGCCCGGCTCCCTTCGCCCCGCCGCCGCGCCCCTCCGACGACCCCCGCCTCCTCCCATAGGCACCCGACCCCGCCGCACCTCCAGGAGCCCACAACCATGGCGCTGCAGCCTTCGAGCCGCCACCGCCGCCGCCCGCCTCGGCTCCTCCGACCTCGCCGCCGGCCTTCTCCGACCGGATCCAGGCCGGGACTGGCCGAATCCGCCTCAGATCCGCCATCTCCACCCCCTCGTCACCTCGCCGGCACCGGACCGGCCCGAGCCCGAGCAACCATGGCCTCATGCTCCGGCCGGGATGGCTCCGTCCAGCCTCGTCCCTAGACGATGACGACCCCCAACCAAACGCGGCGACGCTGCATCGCCCCATCCCGCTCGGCGTCATCCTGTTGCATCCCTCCAGCCTGGATCTGCCTCGACCCACGAACCAAACGGCTAGGCCACCCCGCACCGCGCCATCCCGCTCGACGTCGTCCCGTTTCTCGCGAGGGTATAAATTTTGCCAAGTCCCTGAGAAATTAGCATCATGTGTGCATCTTTATCATGTCATAACTTTGTGCATGATGCTCCATATTGCATGCATGATATGTAGAAATGTTCACCTCTTGATGCTCCACATGATGGTTGCATTTGCATTCATGTTATTGTTCATCTTGATGCCTTAATCTGCATTGCAAAACTGCTAAGTGATATAAACTACTGAAATCTGATGTCTGTTAACATCATTTAGGCCTCTTGTGAGTGTTGTAACTTTGTACCTGTTGATCCTATGGTCATGATCTTGACATGCAATTGTTCAGATCAGAGTTCTCTACATGTTGGTGTTCTTTGAGTTCATATTAATGTGCATCTTGACATGTTAATCACTGTTGCAATACTGCTTGCTGATGTTAACTGCTGAAAAGTGCTGCAACTTGTCATTTTGTCTTTTATATATTTTTGAGTGATTTTCTTTTGAGCATCACATCAACATGTTTTAGGAGCATAATCATGACATCTTTGCAGTGATGTAATCCATTTATTTTTTTATATGCCCTGTGGTTAGTGCATCAAGCTTGTGAAGTGGGCAACTTGCTGTTAATGTTCTGTTAAGTCTGAATCTGTTATATCATGTTGCCATGTTTTCTTGATGCTACCATAGAATCCATGCATAATCTGGAGATTGTTAGTTGACATATTTTTATGTCCATGTTTTCCCTATCATTCTATTCCATTTGGTTGCTCATATAAGTCTTGATAGAGGCGGGGGTGTCCCGATCTTTCGATGAGATGGTAACTATCGATTTGGTGGAGACGACTTTGACGATCCGACTACAAACGTGCACGACGTTGCGCCTTAGCAATCGCTAAACCAATCTCCAGAGGTTATTGACCACGCCGGTGCACGATCAACCTGACCACGAAGGTCTATTCCTGCAAGCAATCGAAGAACGAGCAAGAATATGATAAAAGCAATCTAAATATTGCAAATATGTATGAAGTATTGATAAAGGTGGGGATCCGAAAGCGGTCTTGGTCTGGTCGTTGGACACAAACGAAGTACACGAAGTTGCGTTGGCTAACTTTTAACTAAACAAATCCCCAGGAAAAGCTACTAGATGGATCTACTTATATAGGAGCAAGGGGTGGCGTCCAAGGAGGTGGGAGGACGTCCCAAGGCAGCCTAAAACTAAATCTAGGTCGTACAAGGCCAATGGGCCCAAGTGGAGGTGATGTAACACCTTTGGACTTGTAGTTTGACTCGGATTCTGCTGCAACATCAGATTGTTTCGTCCACAACTCAACGCTCCGGACGAATTTGAAGGTGATTCCAATTGGGTTGGAAAGTGCACGAAATCTAGTTTCCAACAAAAAAAGAATCACCCAATTCGGAGTCCGTATGAAAAACTTGTGTGCGTTTTGAGTCAGGTGTGTCTGTGCAGTCCGAATCTGAATCCAGAACGTGAGAGACTTGGACTCTATCTTCTCTTGGGCCAAAAGTGACGTGAGAGAACTTTTTGGACAGCAAATAAACATCTCTTTCTTCCTTATCTTCATATGTGGATTGTACAAATGTCCCATACACCTGCAATTAGACAAAACACAAAAGTGTGTGAAGTATTTTTGTTCTGGATAACATAAATAGATTATTGAATAGTTTGCACTAGAAATCACCTGACAAATATGCATATATGCAATATTTTTGGTCATATCCAAGGTAGACAAATATGCATCAATACAATTGTTACACCCACAGCCCCTGCTGCTATACATACTGGACCAATTACTAGAGCTCGTGTACGCCAACTAAATTACCAGGTACTTTCGTTTCTTGGTAATGATTCTAATGTTTATGAGAATATGATGCTGCCTAAATTGGATACATTTGTTTTGCTTACAAATGAAGGGCCTAGCTTGGAGAAGGATGAACATTGGAGCAAGAACAAGCATGGAGATGATGGCATGCGCAAGGGGAACAAGAACGGAGTTACAAGTGATGATTTCAGGACTTTGAAGCCACCATAATGGGTGCATGAAGCCTTGGACGAAATATACAAGATGCCACTTCATAAATTTCGTCCCGAGGCTATTTTAGGTGCTGCGTCACCTTATTATTGGGCCAGGCCCATGTAATTTCGAAATACATAAGTATAGGCTATTTTTAGAGTCCGTATGTGTGGGGAAACAAGAGATAGGGTTGATTTCGGACCCCTCCACCTAGGGCCACGAAATTCCCCCCTCTTCCTCCATATATACAGCCCTTAGGGCATCGTTTAGACTTTGGGTTTTGTTTAGATTAAAAGTTCGCCATAGCTGCAACTTCGCGTACTTCGTTTGTGTTCAACGACCAGACAAAGGCGTCACAGAACCCCACCTTGATCAATAAAGCTTTCATCTTATATTCGCAATATCCAGATTGCAATCTTAGTTTCTTGCTTGTTCTTCGTTTGCTCGCAGGAAACAGACCCTCGTGGTCAGGTTGATCGTGCTCCGGCGTGGTCAATAACCTCTCGGAGTTGGGTTAGCGATTGCTAAGGCGCGACGTCCTCGCACGTTCGTAGTCGGATCGTCAAAGTCGACTTCCACCAAAGCGAAATCCACCATCTCATCGAAAGACGGGACACCTTTGCCTCTATCATCACGAGTATAATAAGCAGGGACGAAAGTATGTCGCATGGCAAGTTTCAAATCATCCCAAGTAGTAGGTATATAATCAGGGTGTAACCGACAATATTCACTCCACCAAACCAAAGCATAACCAGTGAAAGAACCAACCGCAACCTTAACCTTTTTATGTTCATTGAAATTATGGGAAGCAAATATATTTTTTATGTCGAACTCCCATTCAATATATAAAGCAGGTTTAAAACGGCCATTAAATGGTGGTATAGATACATTAACCTGATCATGTGCATTTGGATGTTTGTGCACCTCTCGTGACGGTTGTGGTATTTGCAAAGGTGGTGGCACGTCTCCCGCGATCGACAAAGCCCATGAATTGACTCTGGATCCTGTCATGATTAGTAGAACAAGAAACAAAACCCAAAAATAATGTTCCTATAACTACTAGGATGTGGTGGTAAAATGCTCACAGTAAAGCAAATATCAATGTCTTACAAGTTCTTACCATGCAGCAGGCGATGATCGGCAACCAGCGGTGTCAAGTAACTCCGAATATTGAGTAAAGCGATTGCCAGGGGAGCGTACGTATACACGGTGTAGAAATATGTGGAGCTGGGTTGGCTATATATGGTAGCAAAAGATTAGCAATAATCAATTCAAAGATGCAATGTTGAATAAACGCTCAACGACGGTACTGTGCTGGTCCTAGGCTAGACCGGACTAGAGACGCGAGCCTAGAACACTAATAAGGTCACGGCGTAGCACAACTAGCATCAATGAAGGATACTAAGTAGCTCTTGACAGCAAGATATAAGTGAAGATCACAACGGCAGTGAAGATAATGATGAAAAACAACTGCCAAGCAGGATATACAACAACTCTCTCTCCAACTTTCCTCTTGAAAAGTTTAAGACAATTTTCTGATAAATTCTTTCAAAGAATGCTATTAACTCAAGCTTTCCAATGCAAAAAGAATCACTCAATTCCGAGTTGATACGAGGAGTCAAAGAATTCTAAAACTGGCCTGAAAAATTGGAACAAGCTGTGTTCATGAACTTCGGAGGGCAAAAAGACCTATTTAGAAGCCGATTTTGAGGTGTCAAATATTGAACTAGCTTCTGCAACTATTTAGATGCGGCTCGTCGCTAGCTTCAATTTGAGTACTCACGGAGCCAAAACGGACTTCGTATGAGGAAGATACACCTGTTTTACTGAACAGTGCGCAAAACAGATTCCAATCCGAATTCAGGTACGAGATTGATTCTAGATAGATCTATTTTTTTTCTCACGCTTTTTTTTTCTTCTGTCTCTTTTTCTTTTTTTTCCTTTTTTCTCTTTTTTTTCTCTATCTTTTTTTCTCTCTTTTTTTTCTCCCTCTTTCCAAAACAAACTAGATAAGATGCAGATTGGATCAAGTGAAGATGTGAACGATCTCAACTATTATTATGACAATGAATGGTGGGTAGCACGTGGTGGAAATTGATGGATGGGTGGTGGACAGCGGAAGAGATAATGATGCAGCGGTGGCGTGACTAATGTGAACAGAACTCGAAACTCTAAACGAACTAGACACTAAGACCAGCAACTCGACACGACGATGCAACCGATAATTCAACTATGCAAGCAATGAAAAGAAAATTGCAAAGGCTCAGACTGGCTTGGACCAAGGATGAATAGATCTAACTCTTTTTTGTGGCTTTTTCTTGGACAATAGGTAAGAAAATAAATCTAACCTAGGAAAACTGGAAATTCTCACCGAGCAACCTGAAAACTGACGTAGTGATCCATCTAGTAGCTCTGATACCACTTGATAGAGGCGGGGGTGTCCCGATCTTTCGATGAGATGGTAACTATCGATTTGGTGGAGACGACTTTGACGATCCGACTACAAACGTGCACGACGTTGCGCCTTAGCAATCGCTAAACCAATCTCCAGAGGTTATTGACCACGCCGGTGCACGATCAACCTGACCACGAAGGTCTATTCCTGCAAGCAATCGAAGAACGAGCAAGAATATGATAAAAGCAATCTAAATATTGCAAATATGTATGAAGTATTGATAAAGGTGGGGATCCGAAAGCGGTCTTGGTCTGGTCGTTGGACACAAACAAAGTACACGAAGTTGCGTTGGCTAACTTTTAACTAAACAAATCCCCAGGAAAAGCTACTAGATGGATCTACTTATATAGGAGCAAGGGGTGGCGTCCAAGGAGGTGGGAGGACGTCCCAAGGCAGCCTAAAACTAAATCTAGGTCGTACAAGGCCAATGGGCCCAAGTGGAGGTGATGTAACACCTTTGGACTTGTAGTTTGACTCGGATTCTGCTGCAACATCAGATTGTTTCGTCCACAACTCAACGCTCCGGACGAATTTGAAGGTGATTCCAATTGGATTGGAAAGTGCACGAAATCTAGTTTCCAACAAAAAAAGAATCACCCAATTCGGAGTCCGTATGAAAAACTTGTGTGCGTTTTGAGTCAGGTGTGTCTGTGCAGTCCGAATCTGAATCCAGAACGTGAGAGACTTGGACTCTATCTTCTCTTGGGCCAAAAGTGACGTGAGAGAACTTTTTAGACAGCAAATAAACATCTCTTTCTTCCTTATCTTCATATGTGGATTGTACAAATGTCCCATACACCTGCAATTAGACAAAACACAAAAGTGTGTGAAGTATTTTTGTTCTGGATAACATAAATAGATTATTGAATAGTTTGCACTAGAAATCACCTGACAAATATGCATATATGCAATATTTTTTGTCATATCCAAGGTAGTCATGTCCTCATCAAGTCTTGTAGCATATGTCCTCATTGCCATGAATTTGCTTAAATGATGTTCCAGTTTTTTGTTAACTTCATGATGCCATGTTCGGAGCTCGATATTATTTAATCTGTTCCTCTTTTGGAGATGCTCCAATTATATGAATTGAAGTATGCTATGAATACTGTGTCCACATGCCAAGTTTAATCATTTTGGACTTCATATGACCTCTTTTGCCAGCTTACAAACATGCTTTGATGATGTTGTTGTTTTACACTTGCTGAAATTGTTATAACGTTCAAACTTGTCTTAATGGTTCCCACTAATACATGAGTCATATGCATATGGTGCCTTGTTGTTATTTTATCTTTGTTATGTGTTCTTTGATTCCATGCCCTTGGTTTCGATGTACAGTTGCTGTAGCATCTTTGTTACTTGCCTCCAACATGTCATCATATTAACTCTGCTCACGCATATGCCCTGTTTTCCAGTCATAATCTGTGTTGAGAAGTTGCTTTTTGCATTGATCATCTTGGTTTAATATTGATGCCTCTGAACCTGAATCTTAATGATATTTGAAGCATGTTATCTGTACTTCGAGTGCATGTCAAGTTTGTGCCCTTATGTTTCCTGTAGCATGTTGTTTTGATGATTGCTAAGTGCCTACTTGCTGTTTTGGGCAGATTGTTGTTATAACTTCGGAGTGTATGTGTTGAACCGTTGCTCCGTTTTCATCTAGCTCTATATGAAACTTGTTTAGAATTGTATGTAGTTTCATATGATCTTGTTGCATCCTTGTTTTGAGCATGTGTGCTTGATATTTGAATGCATTTTGCATCAATGCCAGTTTAACTTGTTTTGCTCATATCTTCTAGGCCGTAGCTCCGAATTAAAATAACTTTATATGTAACTTGACTAGAAAAATGTGTAGATCATCATGGTGCATCTTAAATTTCTTTTTAACAACTTGAACATAATGTGTTATTCAGGTCTGGACCAATTTCCAAATTTGCATATGAGGACTTACCGGAATTGTTATATGTTGTTCCTGGCCTCATTTAAACTTGCTTTGATGTGATGTTCTTGTATGCATCATCTCTTGCCATGAGTAGCATTATGTAGCCTTGTCATGCATCATACTTGGTTGAGCATCATGCCATGTTTATGTGTTGTGTGTTTACCTTGTTGTTTTCTTCTTTCAAGTTGTGGTTTTTCTTGATAGTTATTGTTTCGTTGCGATCGTGAGGATTCGTTCGACTACGCTTGGTTCATCTACGCCCGTTCGTCTTCTTCATGGGCTCGTTCTTGTTCTTAGTGGGATTTTAGGCAAGATGACCGTTACCCTGGATCTCACAACTATCATTGCCATGCTAGTTGTCTCGATGCTACCGCTATGTCGCGCTTCCTACCACTTGTTTATCAAGCCTCCCAAATTGCCATGAAACAGCCTCTAACCTTTTTCACCATCCCAGCAAACCGTTGTTTGGCTATGTTACCGCTTTTCTCAGCCCCTCTTATAGCGTTGCTAGTTGCAGGTGCAGTTTCAGGTTGTTCCATGTTGGGACATGGATATCATGGATATCTTGGGATATCACAATATCTCTTATTTAATTAATGCACATATATACTTGGTAAAGGGTGGAAGGCTCAACCTTATGCCTGCTGTTTTGTTCCACTCTTGCCACCCTAGTTTCCGTCATACCGGTGTTATGTTCCTTGATTTTGCGTCCCTAACACGGTGAGGGTTTATGGGCCCCTCTTGATAGTTCACTTTGAATAAAACCCTTCCAGCAAGGCCCAACACTGG
Organism: Triticum dicoccoides; assembly: GCF_002162155.2. Taxonomy (NCBI): domain Eukaryota; kingdom Viridiplantae; phylum Streptophyta; class Magnoliopsida; order Poales; family Poaceae; genus Triticum; species Triticum dicoccoides. The sequence continues at coordinate 289,348,160 of NC_041387.1, read as the reverse complement.
TTTTACCATTTGCCCAACATAATAACTAAACATGATAGTAAACTTGACACATAGGGAGTTTGCACTACCCGAAGTTCATTTCAACATA
>NC_041387.1:289335101-289347793 GCF_002162155.2 Triticum dicoccoides | reverse complement strand
TGATAGTGTTGTTCCCAAACAGAGCCCCTTGCAGTGCCACCCCTTCACCTGGGGTTTTTGATTGCCATATGTACTGCTCATCCGGACGTGGCCTGAGATGAGATACGCGCGACTATCAGGGTGTCGGCATGCCGGAAGGTCTTGCTGGATTAGTTTTACCATTATCGAAATGTCTTGTGCACCGGGATCCCGAGTCTGATCGGATGTCCCGTGATGGAGGATTGTCTCCGCGGATCATGAGCTTGTCATGGGCTAAGTTGGAACACCCCTGCAGGTTTAAACTTTTGAGAGCCGTGCCCGCGGTTATGTGGCAGATGGGAATTTTTAATGTCTGTTTGTAGAAAACTTGGCACCAGACTCAAATTAAAATACACCAACCGCCTGTGTAACCGTGATTGTCTCTTTTCGAGTAAGTCCAGAAGAGAACACGGTGGGGTTATGTTTGAACGTAAGTAGTTCAGGATCACTTCTTGATCATTACTAGTGACCGTTTGCATAGCTTCTCATCTTATTCTTGTACTCATAAGTTAGCCATCATACAATGCTTAGTCGCTTGCTGCAACCTCTCCACTTATCCATTCCATTCCCATTAAGCTTTGCTAGTCTTGATACCCATGGTAATGGGATTGCTGAGTCCTCGTGGGTCACAGATTACTACAACAATAGTTGTACGTACAGGTAATGTGATGATCATGACGTGAGAGCGATGTTTGCTTGTTTTGGAGTTCTTCTTATGCTTCTTCTTCGTTCAGGGGATAGGTTCCTGGTCGGCAGCCTGGGCTAGCAGGGTGGATGTCATTTGAGTTTCTGATTGTGTTTCATCCGTAGTCGGATGTTGCTCTTATGTATGATGTTGTTGTATTAATGTGGCATTGTATGCCTTTTGTATGTATCGCCATCTATTATGTAATGGTACGATGTAATGATATCCACCTTGCAAAGCGTCTTCAATATGCGCTTCTATCCTTGGTGGGACCTATGAGTTCCTCTCGGATAGGGTCCCATATTGGGCGTGACAAGAGGGGACACGCGTTGTCTTGCATTTTCACTAACATGTGGGACTGCAATTGAATAAACCATTGATAGCTGAAATCTAATCGCTCGACGGGCATCGGCGGAGAAGAGAGAGATGGGGTGGGAGAAGAGATCGCCCGCCCACCATGCACGGACTCCAAGAGAAATAGTGATAATGTGAGGTGGGGCATGTGGGAGTCTGAACCACTTCCAAGCCCTCTTCTGACCACCCTGGCCCACCAGAAAACCCCTCCCCCCTCCCGTGCGCTCCCCCCTCAGACGCTAGCTGCCCATGTTCATAGCAAGTACAATACTAGGCTATAAGCCTGCTTATGTGGAGGAGAGAGAGGCATTCACAAAGTCAAGGAGTGGGCTGTGAAAGTGCTGGGGAACGCGGTAATTTCAAACAAATTCCTACAATCACGCAAGATCTATCTAGGAGATGCATAGCAACGAGAGGGGAGAGTGTGTCCACGTACCCTTGTAGACCAAAAGCGGAAGCGTTATGACAACACGGTTGGTGTAGTCGTATGTCTTCATGATTCGACCGATCCTAGCACGGAAGGTACGGCACCTCCACGATCTGCACACGTTCAGCTCAGTGACGTCCCACGAACTCTAGATCTAGCTGAGGTCGAGGGAGAGTTTCATCAGCACGACGGCGTGGTGACAGTGATGATGAAGTTACCGGCGCAGGGCTTCGCCTAAGCACTACGACGATATGACCAAGGTGTGTAACTGTGGAGGGGGGCACCGCACACGGCTAAAACAATTGTCAACTTGTGTGTCTGTGGGGGCCCCTCTCTCGTATATAAAGGAGGGGAGGAGGAGGCCAGCGGCCAACAAGGGGCGCACCAAGGGGGAGGACTCCTACTCCTAGTAGGAGTAGGTCTCCCACCTTTCCTAGTCCAAGAAAGGGAAGAAGGGAAAGAGAAGAGGAGAGAAGCAAGGAGAGGGGGGCACCCCCTTCCCTTGTCCAATTCGGACTGTCCAAGGGGGGGGGGGGCAGCACGCGCCACCTCTGGCCGGCCCTCTCTCTTCTCCACTAAGGCCCACTAAGGCCCATTAATCCCCCGAGGGGTTCCGGTAACCCTCCAGTACTCCGGTTTTATCCGAAACTTCTCCGGAACACTTCTGGTGTCCGAATATAGTCGTCCAATATATCAATATTTATGTCTCGACCATTTTGAGACTGCTCGTCATGTCCGTGATCACATTCGGGACTGCGAAAAATCTTCGGTACATCATATCACATAAAATCATAATACCAATCGTCATCGAACGTTAAGCGTGCGGACCCTACGAGTTCGAGAACTATGTAGACATGACCGAGACACATCTCCAGTCAATAACCAATAGCGAAACCTGGATGCTCATATTGGTTCCTACATATTCTACGAAGATCTTTATCGGTCAAACCGCATAACAAGATATGTTGTTCCCTTTGTCATCAGTGTGTTACTTGCCCGAGATTCGATCGTTGGTATCATTATACCTAGTTCATTCTCGTTACCGGCAAGTCTCTTTACTCGTTCCGTAATACTTCATCCCGTAACTAACTCATTAGTTACAATGCTTGCAAGGCTTATAGTGATGAGTATTACCGAGAGGGCCCAGAGATACCTCTCTAACACACGGAGTGACAAATCCTAAATTTGATATATGCCAACCCAACAAACACCTTCGGGGACACATGTGGAGCACCTTTATAATCACCCTTTTACGTTGTGACGTTTGGTAGCACACAAAGTGTTCCTCCGGTATTCAGGAGTTGCATAATCTCATAGTATGAGGAACTTGTATAAGTCATGAAGAAAGCAGTAGCAATGAAACTGACACGATCATAATGCTAAGCTAACGGATGGGTCATGTCCATCACATCATTCTCCTAATGATGTGATCCCATTCATCAAATGACAACACATGTCCATGGTTAGAAAAAAGTAACTTTATTATTTCCTCTAGGGCATATTTCCTTCAGAAAGAGCCCGTCTCTGCACATGCTCCTAGGTATAAAAAACTAATTCTAAAAGAAAGAGGTACAAAAAACAATTGTGTCTAAAAAAAGAAGGTAAAAAACATCTGAGAGGAAATAGATAGAGAGAAAGTGAGAAAAAGTTGTAACTTATAGCCAACCTTATAGTCAACACTATGGTACATGAGGAAGGAGGGAGTTGTGCACATGCCAAGTTCACTGGGCTGCCGTGTTTCACACTCCTCCGTCTTAACAGTGGAGACAAGAGCTTTCATCAAAATAAATAATAAATACGTGTTGCTCGTCCTCGATATAGGAAAGAATACTTTCATTCGCCGACATGTGGGACGTCGACCATCCTGGTCCACTTGCCATGCACAAAATTATCCTGGTCCACCCTAGTCGTAGCGCAGGCCCATCCTTACCCACTTTAAGTTGGTCAGACGATGGAACCATCATGACTTCATTGAATTACGCTTCTTCAAGAAAACATACTGTAACTGCAATGCTGCTACCACATGCGAAGACTGGACGGCACTATAGCGCGTCATATCACTGAAACCTACTAGGACAAACTAGCCCGCCTAGGATTTGTACATCTCTATACTGCTATGATTTTGCGTTCTCAAAAAATCCTTTGTCAATCTAACGATTAGGAGTAGAAAGAAATGGAGGCATCCTTTGGTTCATGGGATAGGAATTTTATAGGAATAGGAAAATCATAGGAAGTGAGATGACATGCATCTCAATTCCTATAGAGAAAGAGATGTTATTTGCTGCATAGGATAGGAATTTTTCCATTGAGTCTAGGCTAATTTTTTCCCTCCAAGATATGAAGGATTGATTCCTATCCTACATAGGAATAGGAATCCATTCATATAAACCAAAGGGCTTCAAAAGAATTTTTCCTTTGCAAATCCTATCCTATAGAGTTCCTACAAAATTCCTACAAACCAAAGGAGGCCAGAGGGTCGTTCTCACTCTCTAGATCTCTCCCCATCCCACAACCCCTCTAGCACATGTACACACTCTCTTTAGCCACTCCTAAAGTACCACGTCACTTCACATTCACGCTTCCAACAAAAAATAATTACACATTCACGCATGTTACAAGTACGTGCCAATTTTGCTGGCTATTAATGTGAATGTATCTGTGAACCAACTCTTTGAGTTTGATGTGAAAATGTATAACTGTGGACTATTGTCTAATCAATCGCTAAGCCTGCAATTTTAGGAGCTTGGTGATAACCCACAAGTGTAGGGGATCACAACAGCTTTCGAGCATAAAGTATTCAACCCAAATTTATTAATTCGACACAAGGGGAGCCAAAGAATATTCTTGAGTATTAGCAGTTGAGTTGTCAATTCAACCACACCTAGATAACTTAGTATCTGCAGTAAAGTATTTAGTAGCAAAGTAGTATGATAATAAAGGTAACGGTGTCAAAAGTAAAGATAATAGTTTTTGGGTTTTTGTAGTAGTTGTAACAATAGCAATGGAAAAGTAAATAAGCGAAGAACAATATATGAAAAGCTCGTAGGCAATGGATCAGTGATGGATAATTATGCCGGATGCGATTCCTCATGTAATAGCTATAACATAGGGTGACACAGAACTAGCTCCAGTTCATCAATGTAATGTAGGCATGTATTCCGTAAATAGTCATACGTGCTTATGGAAAAGAACTTGCATGACATCTTTTGTCCTACCCTCCCATGGCAGCGGGGTCCTAGCGGAAACTAAGGGATATTAGGGCCTCCTTTTAATAGAGAACCGGAACAAAGCATTAACACTTAGTGAATACATGAACTCCTCAAACTACGGTCATCGCCGGGAGTGGTCCCGATTATTGTCACTTCGGGGTTGCCAGATCATAACACATAGTAGGTGACTATAGACTTGCAAGATAGGATCAAGAACACACATATATTCATGAAAACATAATAGGTTCAGATCTGAAATCATGGCACTCGGGCCCTAGTGACAAGCATTAAGCATAGCAACGTCATAGCAACATCAATCTCAGAACATAGTGGATACTAGGGATCAAACCCTAACAAAACTAACTTGAATACTTGGTAAATATCATCCAACCCATCACCGTCCAGCAAGCCTACGATGGAATTACTCATGCACAGCGGTGAGCATCATGAAATTGGTGATGGGGGATGGTTGATGATGACGACGGCGATTAATCCCCATCTCCGGTGCCCCGAACGGACTCCAGATCAGCCCTCCCGAGAGATTAGGGCTTGGTGGCGGCTCCGTGTCGTAAAACGCGACGAAACGTTCTCTCTAATTTTTTTCTCCCCGAACGTGAATATATGGAGTTGGAGTTGAGGTCGGTGGAGGTCCAGGGGGCCCACAAGATAGGGGGCGCACCCTATAGGGGGGTGCGCCCCCTGTCTCGTGGACAGGGTGTGGGCCCCCTGGTGTATTTCTTTCGCCCAGAAATTCTAATTAATTCCAAAAAGTGCCTCCGTGGATTTTCAGGACATTCTGAGAACTTTTCTTTTCTACACATAAAACATCATGGCAGTTCTGCTGAAAACAACGTCAGTCCGGGTTAGTTTCATTCAAGTCATGCAAGTTAGAGTCCAAAACAAGGGCAAAAGTGTTTGGAAGAGTAGATACGTTGGAGACGTATCAACTCCCCCAAGCTTAAACCTTTGCTTGTTCTCAAGCAATTCAGTTGATAAACTGAAAGTGATAAAGAAAAACTTTTACAAACTCTGTTTTCTCTTGTTGTTGTAAACATGAAAAGCCAGCATTCAAGTTTCAGCAAATATTATGCACTAACCGTACTCACAATAACACTTAGGTCTCACAATTACTCATATCAATAGCATAACCAGCTAGCGAGCCATAATAATAAAACTCGGATGACAACACTTTCTCAAAATAATCATAACATGATATAACAAAATGGTATCTCGCTAGCCCTTTCTGAGACCGCAAAACATAAATGCAGAGCACCTTTAAAGATCAAGGACTGAATAAACATTGTAATTCATGGTAAAAGATCCAGTCAAGTTGATAGAGGCAAAGGTGTCCCGTCTTTCGATGAGATGGTGGATTTCGCTTTGGTGGAAGTCGACTTTGACGATCCGACTACGAACGTGCGAGGACGTCGCGCCTTAGCAATCGCTAAACCAACTCCGAGAGGTTATTGACCACGCCGGAGCACGATCACCTGACCACGAGGGTCTGTTTCCTGCGAGCAAACGAAGAACAAGCAAGAAACTGAGATTGCAATCTGGATATTGCGAATATAAGATGAAAGCTTTATTGATCAAGGTGGGGTTCTGTGACGCCTTTTGATGAGGACATCAATACAATTGTTACACCCACAGCCCCTGCTGCTATACATACTGGACCAATTACTAGAGCTCGTGCACGCCAACTAAATTACCAGGTACTTTCGTTTCTTGGTAATGATTCTAATGTTCATGAGAATATGATGCTGCCTAAATTGGATACATTTGTTTTGCTTACAAATGAAGGGCCTAGCTTGGAGAAGGATGAACATTGGAGCAAGAACAAGCATGGAGATGATGGCATGCGCAAGGGGAACAAGAACGGAGTTACAAGTGATGATTTCAGGACTTTGAAGCCACCATAATGGGTGCATGAAGCCTTGGACGAAATATACAAGATGCCACTTCCTAAATTTCGTCCCGAGGCTATTTTAGGTGCTGCGTCACCTTATTATTGGGCCAGGCCCATGTAATTTCGAAATACATAAGTATAGGCTATTTTTAGAGTCCGTATGTGTGGGGAAACAAGAGATAGGGTTGATTTCGGACCCCTCCACCAAGGGCCACAAAATTCCCCCCTCTTCCTCCATATATACAGCCCTTAGGGCATCGTTTAGACTTTGGGTTTTGTTTAGATTAAAAGTTCGCCATAGCTGCAACTTCGCGTACTTCGTTTGTGTTCAACGACCAGACAAAGGCGTCACAGAACCCCACCTTGATCAATAAAGCTTCCATCTTATATTCGCAATATCCAGATTGCAATCTTAGTTTCTTGCTTGTTCTTCGTTTGCTCGCAGGAAACAGACCCTCGTGGTCAGGTTGATCGTGCTCCGGCGTGGTCAATAACCTCTCGGAGTTGGTTTAGCGATTGCTAAGGCGCGACGTCCTCGCACGTTCGTAGTCGGATCGTCAAAGTCGACTTCCACCAAAGCGATATCCATCATCTCATCGAAAGACGGGACACCTTTGCCTCTATCACACAACTTCCTTGGTATGGAACAAATTGTGCCTCTGATTTTGCTCAGCTTGTGTGACCTGCACACTCAAAACACGTTGAGCAACTAAACATTCATACCTGTCAGCGTCTTCAGGAGCCATGTATTGCGTCTCATGATCAGAATCATCTCCACCATGTTCTTCACATGTAATAAGAGCCAAAGTCTCCTCATCATAGTCACTAGCGGACTCATATCCACCGTCCGCGGTAGCAATCATCACACGCGGAGATTTGCATTCTCTCGCATAATGACCTCCTCCCTTACAACGATGACAAATAATATCACTTGTGTGCCCTGTTGATGCCATGGAAGAAGAAGAACGCTGTGCAGGCCCCACAGGTGCGCTCTTGGCAGATAATGGTGGTTGTGCCTGTTTTCTTGTATCACGGCTGGAGGTGGCACCGGATGGAGGTACTGGTGCAGTTGAAGTAGAAGATGCACGTGGTGTCCATGATGAAGGTCGGCCTGCAGAAAAGTTAGCTCGCCCCAATGCTTGTCGATCCTGCACTTCACGTTCAGCTTTACAAGCAAGATGGAATAAACGAGTGATATTAGTATACTCCTTATAGTCTAGAATGGTCTGAATCTCTCTATTTAATCCACCCAGAAAACGTGCAAGCATAGCTTCATTCTCCTCAACAATACCACATCTAATCATGCCAGTTTGTAATTCCTGATAATATTCTTCTACAGAATTTTTCCCTTGTCTTAAACGCTGCAATTTTTGAAGCAATTCACGTTGATAATATGGTGGAACCCAACGCGTACGCATAGCAGTTTTCAAAGCAGCCCAAGTAGTTGGAATAGGATATAATCTACAATGTTCAGACCACCATACACATGCAAAACTAGTGAAAGCACAAACGGCAGCAGCAACTCGTCTCTCCTGAGGATATTGTAAACATGTAAATCGTTGTTCAGTTTCTAACTCCCAAGTAAGATATATATCAGGAACATATCTACCCTCAAATGGTGGAATATTCAATTTCAGTTTAGGAATATGGACATCATCTCGTACCTGAGGTGGTGGTGCAGGCCTACCATTACGAATATATACCTGAGGTCGACCTGCTGGTGGTGGTACAGGTGGCTGCACGTAGTGTTGATTTTGATCAACCTCATCCTCATAATCTCCCACATAATAATCCTCCTCCGCATCAGCAGCAGGAGCCACAGAAGTATCAACAGCAGCACCAACAGTTTGGCCAAACGCAAGAGGAACACGGCTTGCTCGGCGGAGGTCTGCTTCGCGACGTGGAGGTAGTCGTTGTTGTTGTTGTTGGAGAGGTGCGTTAGGTGCAGCGGGTGGTGGTGGTGGAAGACGCGCGAGCAATTCATTAAACTTGTTATCGAGCTTTGTTTCAAACGTCTTCTCAAGGCCAGTGATCTTCTCCATGGCCTCTTCAAAATTGTTCAGCACATCTTGCACCTGTTCAGTCATCATTTGCTGAAACTTATCATGAAGCTCCTTGTTCGATAAATTCTCCCAGTCAATCTCGTCGGCTTGTGATCCTGGCATGGTTAGCAGCAATAGAAACACACAAGAATATGATCCTACAGACTACGAACAAGTGGTGGTGGTGGGTGTCACAAATCCGTCAAGCAAAACTCAAATTCTTACCAGTTCTTACCCAGCAACAGGCGGTGATCGGCAACCGTTGTAGTCAAAACTCTCAAAGCTTGGATAGAGCGATTACCAGGGAGAGTCAAACGCACGATGTAGATGTATGTGGAGCTGGGAAGGCTTATAATATGGTAGCAAAAAGGGTCAGCAATAATCAATTCAGAGATGCAAAGTGATGAGGACATCAATACAATTGTTACACCCACAGCCCCTGCTGCTATACATACTGGACCAATTACTAGAGCTCGTGCACGCCAACTAAATTACCAGGTACTTTTGTTTCTTGGTAATGATTCTAATGTTCATGAGAATATGATGCTGCCTAAATTGGATACATTTGTTTTGCTTACAAATGAAGGGCCTAGCTTGGAGAAGGATGAACATTGGAGCAAGAACAAGCATGGAGATGATGGCATGCGCAAGGGGAACAAGAACGGAGTTACAAGTGATGATTTCAGGACTTTGAAGCCACCATAATGGGTGCATGAAGCCTTGGACGAAATATACAAGATGCCACTTCATAAATTTCGTCCCGAGGCTATTTTAGGTGCTGCGTCACCTTATTATTGGGCCAGGCCCATGTAATTTCGAAATACATAAGTATAGGCTATTTTCAGAGTCCGTATGTGTGGGGAAACAAGAGATAGGGTTGATTTCGGACCCCTCCACCAAGGGCCACGAAATTCCCCCCTCTTCCTCCATATATACAGCCCTTAGGGCATCGTTTAGACTTTGGGTTTTGTTTAGATTAAAAGTTCGCCATAGCTGCAACTTCGCGTACTTCGTTTGTGTTCAACGACCAGACAAAGGCGTCACAGAACCCCACCTTGATCAATAAAGCTTTCATCTTATATTCGCAATATCCAGATTGCAATCTCAGTTTCTTGCTTGTTCTTCGTTTGCTCGCAGGAAACAGACCCTCGTGGTCAGGTTGATCGTGCTCCGGCGTGGTCGATAACCTCTCGGAGTTGGTTTAGCGATTGCTAAGGCGCGACGTCCTCGCACGTTCGTAGTCGGATCGTCAAAGTCGACTTCCACCAAAGCGATATCCATCATCTCATCGAAATACGGGACACCCCGCCTCTATCAAGTGGTATCAGATTTCCAGGTTGCTCGGTGAGATTTTACAGTTTTTCGTAGTTTAGATCGAGTCTGTTCTTCATACCTATAGTCCACGAAAAAGCCAAAAAAAAATTAGGGTTAGTTCATCCCATCCGAACCAATCTGAGCCTTGCATAATCTTTTCTGTATTTGCTTTGTTGAATTTGCGGTTGCATCGTCGTGTCCAGTTGCTGGTCTTAGCGTCTAGTCTTTTAGAGTTTCGAGTTCTGTTCACAGGTTGTCACGTCACCGCTGCCATATATCACCACCGCATCATCATCGTCGCTGTTGCCATATACCACCACCACATATTCACCGCCAATCCGAATCCATATACGCCACCACATATCCGCCGCCATCACGCCAATCCGAGTTCACCTGCAACATATATCCGCCACCTGTCCGTGTTCCACCAGATTCATCTCCGCCACCAGTCCGAGTTCCACCAGATTCATCTCCGCCACCAGTCCTAGTCCGAGTCCAGTAATTGTTGCATTGTTCTCGATTTCCAGATCACGCGATACTCCGAGTCGTGACAGAGAAGGACTCCCCAACTTCCGAGCCATCCGCAGAAGAAAAATAGTTCCAATTTCAAAAAAAAACTAAGTCTGGAAAATTCTGGCTAGGCAGTTTTTAGACCATTTGTAGACTTTTTCGAAAAAAATTTGTTGCGGAGCAAAAAAAACAGAGGAAAAAAAGTGCAAAAAAGAGAAAAAAAATTCAGAGTGTGCTCCTCCCTTGTTTACGTGCCGCGCCGTGATTTTGTTGGTGTTCTAGGCTCGCGTCTCTAGCACAGTCTAGCCTAGGACCAGCACAGTACCGTCGTTGAGCGTTTATTCAACTTTGCATCTCTGAATTTATTATTGCTGACCCTTTTTGCTACCATATTATAAGCCTTCCCAGCTCCACATACATCTACGTCGTGCGTTTGACTCTCCCTGGTAATCGCTCTATCCAAGATTTGAGAGTTTTGACTACAACGGTTGCCGATCACCGCCTGTTGCTGGGTAAGAACTGGTAAGAATTTGAGTTTTGCTTGACGGATTTGTGACACCCACCACCACCACTTGTTCGTAGTCTGTAGGATCATATTCTTGTGTGTTTCTATTGCTGCTAACCATGCCAGGATCACAAGCCGACGAGATTGACTGGGAGAATTTATCGAACAAGGAGCTTCATGATAAGTTTCAGCAAATGATGACTGAACAGGTGCAAGATGTGCTGAACAATTTTGAAGAGGCCATGGAGAAGATCACTGGCCTTGAGAAGACGTTTGAAACAAAGCTCGATAACAAGTTTAATGAATTGCTCGCGCGTCTTCCACCACCACCACCCGCTGCACCTAACGCACCTCTCCAACAACAACAACAACGACTACCTCCACGTCGCGAAGCAGACCTCCGCCGAGCAAGCCGTGTTCCTCTTGCGTTTGGCCAAACTGTTGGTGCTGCTGTTGATACTTCTGTGGCTCCTGCTGCTGATGCGGAGGAGGATTATTATGTGGGAGATTATGAGGATGAGGTTGATCAAAATCAACACTACGTGCAGCCACCTGTACCACCACCAGCAGGTCGACCTCAGGTATATATTCGTAATGGTAGGCCTGCACCACCACCTCAGGTACGAGATGATGTCCATATTCCTAAACTGAAATTGAATATTCCACCATTTGAGGGTAGATATGTTCCTGATATATATCTTACTTGGGAGTTAGAAACTGAACAACGATTTACATGTTTACAATATCCTGAGGAGAGACGAGTTGCTGCTGCCATTTGTGCTTTCACTAGTTTTGCATGTGTATGGTGGTCTGAACATTGTAGATTATATCCTATTCCAACTACTTGGGCTGCTTTGAAAACTGCTATGCGTACGCGTTGGGTTCCACCATATTATCAACGTGAATTGCTTCAAAAATTGCAGCGTTTAAGACAAGGAAAAAATTCTGTAGAAGAATATTATCAGGAATTACAAACTGGCATGATTAGATGTGGTATTGTTGAGGAGAATGAAGCTATGCTTGCACGTTTTCTGGGTGGATTAAATAGAGAGATTCAGACCATTCTAGACTATAAGGAGTATACTAATATCACTCGTTTATTCCATCTTGCTTGTAAAGCTGAACGTGAAGTGCAGGATCGACAAGCATTGGGGCGAACTAACTTTTCTGCAGGCCGACCTTCATCATGGACACCACGTGCATCTTCTATTTCAACTGCACCAGCACCTCCATCCGGTGCCACCTCCAGCCGTGATACAAGAAAACAGGAACAACCACCATTATCTGCCAAGAGCGCACCTGCAGGGCCTGCACAGCGTTCTTCTTCTTCCATGGCATCAATAGGGCACACAAGTGATATTATTTGTCGTCGTTGTAAGGGAGGAGGTCATTATGCGAGAGAATGCAAATCTCCGCGTGTGATGATTGCTACCGCGGATGGTGGATATGAGTCTGCTAGTGACTATGATGAGGAGACTTTGGCTCTTATTACACGTGAAGAACATGGTGGAGATGATTCTGATCATGAGACGCAATACATGGCTCCTGAAGACGCTGACAGGTATGAATGTTTAGTTGCTCAACGTGTTTTGAGTGTGCAGGTCACACAAGCTGAGCAAAATCAGAGGCACAATTTGTTCCATACCAAGGGAGTTGTGAAGGAACGTTCTGTGCGCGTCATCATAGACGGAGGGAGCTGCAACAACTTGGCTAGCATGGAGA
>NC_041387.1:289293666-289334101 GCF_002162155.2 Triticum dicoccoides | reverse complement strand
AGGGGAACAAGAATGGAGTTACAAGTGATGATTTCAGGACTTTGAAGCCACCATAATGGGTGCATGAAGCCTTGGACGAAATATACAAGATGCCACTTCATAAATTTCGTCCCGAGGCTATTTTAGGTGCTGCGTCACCTTATTATTGGGCCAGGCCCATGTAATTTCGAAATACATAAGTATAGGCTATTTTTAGAGTCCGTATGTGTGGGGAAACAAGAGATAGGGTTGATTTCGGACTCCTCCACCAAGGGCCACGAAATTCCCCCCTCTTCCTCCATATATACAGCCCTTAGGGCATCGTTTAGACTTTGGGTTTTGTTTAGATTAAAAGTTCGCCATAGCTGCAACTTCGCGTACTTCGTTTGTGTTCAACGACTAGACAAAGGCGTCACAGAACCCCACCTTGATCAATAAAGCTTTCATCTTATAATCGCAATATCCAGATTGCAATCTCAGTTTCTTGCTTGTTCTTCGTTTGCTCGCAGGAAACAGACCCTCGTGGTCAGGTTGATCGTGCTCCGGCGTGGTCAATAACCTCTCGGAGTTGGTTTAGCGATTGCTAAGGCGCGACGTCCTCGCACGTTCGTAGTCGGATCGTCAAAGTCGACTTCCACCAAAGCGATATCCATCATCTCATCGAAAGACGGGACACCTTAGCCTCTATCATCATCACTTTGTTCTGCTCAAGACTTGGGGGCTACAGGTAATATGGATATAAGGGAGAAATATCTTCCAATTTTCAGTTTTGAGCAAACCAGATTGACCCGACGTCTGCAACAATTATGATCCGGCATCACCAACAATTATTGACCCGACGTCACTAATCATTATGACCCGGTAATGCAACAATCATAACCCGGTGTCATCAATAATCATGAGTCGGCGTTAGCAACAATCATGACCCAGACTTATCAGCTTTTATAACCAGACAATTTTGGAAATCATATATCGGCAAGTTCTACATTTTAAGTCGGCTGGATATCAGTTGAATATTTGAAGACCAATATTTTTGTCAAGTCAGAGCATTGAAGGCCGAGTCAAATGGATTCTTTATTTACAATATTTCTTCTACAAGCAAACTCATATGAAGCTGGTCTACTGACCCGAATTTTCTAGAAGGAAGAAATGACAATGATTTAAGGATGATCAAGCGCCGGTTTATAAGAATATTTAACCCGGAGCACAAGCCGCCAAATTTGTTCTTGTGTTTATGTTGCAGATTAGTTTAACATGGATAAATCAAAATTAAACTGGGGGCTAATGTTGGGGATATACCCCACGGCGTAACCCGGCCGGAAGTATAACCCGGCCGGACTCGGCGACTCACGGACCTGCCCTGACTGGACGACTCACTAAGTGACCCGCCCGAGCCTGGCGACTCATGGGTGACCCGGCGAGCGGGTCAAAGGAATGACAAGACCCGGTGGCCCAGAAGGCGGTTTGTGGAAGACCGGTTCATGATTACAGTGGGCCGGTTTAGGAAAGCACAAGGAATATTCTCCTACAAAGGAAGCAAGACTAGGACTCCACTTCTAATAGAGTAATCCTAATCCTACTAGGACTAGTCATGTAACCCGCCCCTTCAACTTATATAAGGAGGGGCAGGGCTCCCCAAAGAGGACAAGCAAGAAATAATCCTAGGGCTAGACACAACTAGAGGAGAGCCGGTTTACGGCGACTCCCTCATGAGCATCATGAGACCTAGCCACAAACAACATGTAGGGTTGTTACTGGATGATGTTTCCCGGGGCCCGAAGCTGTCTAAATCCTTGTCTTGTGTGTTGATCCGCCGTGCGTCTCTCGATTCCGACCGACCCCTTCAAGCTACCGCATAGATGCGTTGGCCTCACAACTAAGTCCTCACACTAGGACATCTGTCGTGACAATTCCACGACAACTATGGTGAAACCTTTGCTCCCATTGCTCACCTTGAATCTATTTGTTTGTTGATTGCTTATGCTTCTCATCATAATTTCAGGTTGCAACAAATGGATGTGAAGAATGATTTTCTTAATGGTCCCATTAATGAGTTGGTGTATGTCAACTCGGAAGCGCTTGGTTACTCTTTAGTGAGTTGGTCGTCTAAGAAGTATAGTTGTGTATCTCTCTCGTCCACCGAAGCGGAGTATGTGGCTGCCGGTAGTTGTTGAGCTCAACTTCTATGGATGAGGCAAACTTTGAAGGATTACGGTGTCACTTGTGACGAAGTGCCTCTTTGGTGTGACAATGAAAGTGCCATCAAGATCTCTCTCAACCCGGTGCAACACTACAAGAAGAAGCATATTGAGATTCGGTATCACTTCATCCGGGATCACATTAGGCGAGGGGAGATCAAGCTCAAGTATGTCAACACTCATGATAACCTTGCAGATATTTTCACGAAGCCCTTGGATGAAGCAAGATTTTGCGAGTTAAGGCATGAGCTAAATATCATTGATTCGAGCAATGTGGTTTGAACCCTTGAACACCCCACCATACTCATCATGCTATCTTGTTTAGGTGTAGGCATGGACATAGGGGGAGTGTTGTTCTCTCAATGAACTTTCCCTCCCCCCATTATGCATAAATTGATCAACCCTTTCACATTAGCCATTTTTTATGGTACTTGTGCTTCAAAGACGAGTCTTGATCATGGGCCCAAGGATAATTCTTCGCGGTGCCATACCAAGTGACTCATACATAGGTGGCTCCGGCCACCCCCTCTCTTCCTGAGAGTTGTGGTTTGTGTTTTAGTCTTTGTTGTTTTTTGCCTTCTCTTTGTGCCCTGCATGTGTCTTCGTTAGGGCTTGCCTCTTGTTTGTTCGGTGTCTTGAAGGTTGATTTGCAAATGTCGTTTCCCTCTCCCGTGCAAAACTTGCATTTTCCTAAGGGTATGGTACTACCATGGCATGCCACGGTACTACCGCAAGAGTTGCCTGCTCTGTGCATGCACAGTTGCATCCCTGGCGCACGGTACTACCGCTTCCATCACGGCAGTAATTTTTTACTGCCGCTGGAAGAGTTGTACTACCGCCCAACGAGTAGTAATTCCACCCGGGCGGTACTACCGGGATGACTGATAACCCACAAGTATAGGGGATCGCAACAGTTTTTGAGGGTAGCGTATTCAACCCAAATTTGTTGATTCGACACAAGGGGAGCCAAAGAATATTCTCAAGTATTAGCAGCTGAGTTGTCATTTCAACCACACCTGGAAACTTAGTATCTGCAGCAAAGTGTTTAGTAGCAAAGTAATATGATAATGGTGGTAATAGTAACAAAAGTAAAGATAGCAAAAGTAATGTTTTTGGTATTTTGTAGTGATTGTAAGAGTAGCAACAGAAAAGTAAATAAGCGAGAACCAGTATATGTGATAGAGGCGAGGGTGTCCCGATCTTTCGATGAGATGATAACTATCGATTTGGTGGAGGCGACTTTGACGATCCGACTACAAACGTGCACGACGTTGCGCCTTAGCAATCGCTAAACCAACTCCGAGAGGTTATTGACCACGCCGGAGCACAATCAACCTGACCACGAAGGTCTATTCCTGCAAGCAATCGAAGAACAAGCAAGAATATGATAAAAGCAATCTGAATATTGCGAGTATATATGAAGTATTGATAAAGGTGGGGATCCGTAAGCGGTCTTGGTCTGGTCGTTGGACACAAACGAAGTACACGAAGTTGCAATGGCTAACTTTTAACTAAACAAATCCCAAGGAAAAGCTACTAGATGGATCTACTTATATAGGAGCAAGGGTGGCGGCCAAGGAGGTGGGAGGACGTTCCAAGGCAGCCTAAAACTAAATCTAGGTCGTACAAGGCCAATGGGCCCAAGTGGAGGTGATGTAACACCTTTGGACTTGTAGTTTGACTCGGATTCTGCTGCAGCGTCAGATTGTTTCGTCCACAACTCAACGCTCCGGACGAATTTGAAGGTGATTCCAATTGGGTTGGAAAGTGCACGAAGTCTAGTTTCCAACAAAAAAGAATCACCCAATTCGGAGTCCGTATGAAAAATTTGTGTGCGTTTTGAGTCAGGTATGTCTGTGCAGTCCGAATCTGAATCCAGAACGTGAGAGACTTGGACTCTATCTTCTCTTGGGCCAAAAGTGACGTGAGAGAACTTTTTGGACAGCAAATAAACATCTCTTTCTTCCTTATCTTCATATGTGGATTGTACAAATGTCCCATACACCTGCAATTAGACAAAACACAAAAGTGTGTGAAGTATTTTTGTTCTGGATAACATAAATAGATTATTGAATAGTTTGCACTAGAAATCACCTGACAAATATGCATATATGCAATATTTTTGGTCATATCCAAGATAGTCATGTCCTCATCATCCTCCCCTTCTTGAAAATAAAGCCGTCCTCGGCGTTGCTTAATCTGAAATGTGGCTAACAAAAGAGACAAGGTGTACATGTTGTATATGTATATGTCATCCATTTTTACTTCCCTTGATTTTTGCATATATGACACATGAATAGATGAGTAACTTGCACAGTTCATAAAATCTAAAGCCAAAAAATTAGCACAAGAAGTAGAAGGCATGAAAATATTGCAACTCAGTTTGCACATATAAGTGAAGCTCTTACTCATTTCAAAAGATTGACAATGTTCATCATTAAACCATCCCAACATTGGTGAATAAACCTTACTTGCATCAAATTTACATGCTACAACATGCTTAAATAAGCAAACATGCAACAAGTCATTCAACACAGAATCATCACCAAGATTAGAGGTCATATCAAAATGATTAAACATTGGTTCTTTTGCATCAATAGTTAATTCAATGGGTGCACTCAAAATTGTTGGTATTTCAGTTGTTTGATCACATGGCAAAGTCAAATTATCAACGTAGTCCTCTAAAATAGGTGGTGTGATCAAAGTAGTGGGTAGCTCATCAGATGGTGCATTCAAATTGACAAGGCATTCATCATTCTCATGTAGAGATGGAAGATCAGTACCTTTGTCATTACCTCTTATGATCAACTCAGACGATGTAGCCACTCTCGGGGGCGATGTGTCACATGGTGGAGGTGATGTAGTCCTGACAACAACGGATGTGGTTGTCATAGTATGCCTAGTAGTTGAAGGAACAATCATATCAACTCTTGGAATGTGCATCGTGCGCTTGTTCTCCTCGTGGCCAACACGTCGTTTTATTTCCTGTTCAGCTTTGCAAGCAAGATGAAACAAATGGTCCATAGGATAACACTCTTCATGAATTAGTATCTCTTGAATATCACGGTTTAATCCTCCCCAAAATCTATCCATAAAATCATCTTCACTTTCTTCTAAAGAGGAATGCAACAAGGTAGTTTGTAAATCATCATAATATTTTGTTACAGTTTCACTACCTTGTTTTAAGTGTTGCAACTTCTTAATCATGTCACGAGTATAATAAGCAGGGACGGTGTCCCGATCTTTCGATGAGATGATACTACCGATTTGGTGGAGACGACTTTGACGATCCGACTACAAACGTGCACGACGTTGCGCCTTAGCAATCGCTAAACCAATCTCCTGAGGTTACTGACGATGCTGGAAGCACGGTCAGCCTGACCACGAAGGTCTATTCCTGCAAGCAATCGAAGAACGAGCAAGAATATGATAAAGCAATCTGAATATTGCAAATAAATATGAAGTATTGATAATGGTGGGGATCCGGAAGCGGTCTTGGTCTGGTCGTTGGACACAAACGAAGTACACGAAGTTGCAATGGCTAACTTTTAACTAAACAAATCCCAAGGAAAAGCTACTAGATGGATCTACTTATATAGGAGCAAGGGGTGGCGGCCAAGGAGGTGGGAGGACGTCCCAAGGCAGCCTAAAACTAAATCTAGGTCGTACAAGGCCAATGGGCCCAAGTGGAGATGATGTAACACCTTTGGACTTGTAGTTTGACTCGGATTCTGCTGCAGCATCAGATTGTTTCGTCCACAACTCAACGCTCCGGACGAATTTGAAGGTGATTCCAATTGGGTTGGAAAGTGCACGAAATCTAGTTTCCAACAAAAAAAGAATCACCCAATTCGGAGTCCGTATGAAAAACTTGTGTGCGTTTTGAGTCAGGTATGTCTGTGCAGTCCGAATCTGAATCCAGAACGTGAGAGACTTGGACTCTATCTTCTCTTGGGCCAAACGTGACGTGAGAGAACTTTTTGGACAGCAAATAAACATCTCTTTCTTCCTTATCTTCATATGTGGATTGTACAAATGTCCCATACACCTGCAATTAGACAAAACACAAAAGTGTGTGAAGTATTTTTGTTCTGGATAACATAAATAGATTATTGAATAGTTTGCACTAGAAATCACCTGACAAATATGCATATATGCAATATTTTTGGTCATATCCAAGGTAGTCATGTCCTCATCATCCTCCCCTTCTTGAAAATAAAGCCGTCCTCGGCGTTGCTTAATCTGAAATGTGGCTAACAAAAGAGACAAGGTGTACATGTTGTATATGTATATGTCATCCATTTTTACTTCCCTTGATTTTTGCATATATGACACATGAATAGATGAGTAACTTGCATAGTTAATAAAATCTAAAGCCAAAAAATTAGCACAAGAAGTAGAAGGCATGAAAATATTGCAACTCAGTTTGCACATATAAGTGAAGCTCTTATTCATTTCAAAAGATTGACAATGTTCATCATTAAACCATCCCAACATTGGTGAAAAAACCTTACTTGCATCAAATTTACATGCTACAACATGCTTAAATAAGCAAACATGCAATAAGTCATTCAACACAGAATCATCACCAAGATTAGAGGTCATATCAAAATGATTAAACATTGGTTCTTTTGCATCAATAGTTAATTCAATGGGTGCACTCAAAATTGTTGGTATTTCAGTTGTTTGATCACATGGCAAAGTCAAATTATCAACATAGTCCTCTAAAATAGGTGGTGTGATCAAAGTAGTGGGTAGCTCATCAGATGGTGCATTCAAATTGACAAGGCATTCATCATTCTCATGTAGAGATGAAAGATCAGTACCTTTGTCATTACCTCTTATGATCAACTCAGATGATGTAGCCACTCTCGGGGCCGATGTGTCACATGGTGGAGGCGATGTAGTCCTGATAACAACGGATGTGGTTGTCATAGTATGCCTAGTAGTTGAAGGAACAATCATATCAACTCTTGGAATGTGCACCGTGCGCTTGTTCTCCTCATGGCCAACATGTCGTTTTATTTCCTGTTCAGCTTTGCAAGCAAGATGAAACAAATGGTCCATAGGATAACACTCTTCATGAATTAGTATCTCTTGAATATCACGGTTTAATCCTCCCCAAAATCTATCCATAAAATCATCTTCACTTTCTTCTAAAGAGGAATGCAACAAGGTAGTTTGTAAATCATCATAATATTTTGTTACAGTTTCACTACCTTGTTTTAAATGTTGCAACTTCTTAATCATGTCACGAGTATAATAAGCAGGGACGAAAGTATGTCGCATGGCAAGTTTCAAATCATCCCAAGTAGTAGGTATATAATCAGGGTGTAACCGACAATATTCACTCCACCAAACCAAAGCATAACCACTGAAAGAACCAACCACAACCTTAACCTTTTTATGTTCATCGAAATTATGGGAAGCAAATATATTTTTTATGTCGAACTCCCATTCAATATATAAAGCAGGTTTAAAACGGCCATTAAATGGTGGTATAGATACATTAACCTGATCATGTGCATTTGGATGTTTGTGCACCTCTCGTGACGGTTGTGGTATTTGCAAAGGTGGTGGCAAGTCTCCCGCGATCGACAAAGCCCATGAATTGACTCTGGATCCTGTCATGATTAGTAGAACAAGAAACAAAACCCAAAAATAATGTTCCTATAACTACTAGGATGTGGTGGTAAAACGCTCACAGTAAAGCAAATATCAATGTCTTACAAGTTCTTACCATGTAGCAGGCGGTGATCGGCAACCAGCGGTGTCAAGTAACTCCGAATATTGAGTAAAGCGATTGCCAGGGGAGCGTACGTATACACGGTGTAGAAATATGTGGAGCTGGGTTGGCTATATATGGTAACAAAAGATTAGCAATAATCAATTCAAAGATGCAATGTTGAATAAACGCTCAACGACGGTACTGTGCTGGTCCTAGGCTAGACCGTACTAGAGACGCGAGACTAGAACACTAATGAGGTCACGGCGTAGCACAACTAGCATCAATGAAGGATACTAAGTAGCTCTTGACAGCAAGATATAAGTGAAGATCACAATGGCAGTGAAGATAATGATGAAAAACAACTGCCAAGCAGGATATACAACAACTCTCTCTCCAACTTTCCTCTTGAAAAGTTTGAGACAATTTTTTGATAAATTCTTTCAAAGAATGCAACTAACTCAAGCTTTCCAATGCAAAAAGAATCACTCAATTCCGAGTTGATATGAGGAGTCAAAGAATTCTAAAAGTGGCCTGAAAAATTGGAACAAGTTGTGTTCACGAACTTTGGAGGGCAAAAAGACCTATTTAGAAGCCGATTTTGAGGTGTCAAATATTGAACAAGCTTCTGCAACTATTTAGATGCGGCTCGTCGCTATCTTCAATTTGAGTACTCACGGAGCCAAAACGGACTTCGTATGAGGAAGATACACCTGTTTTACTGAATAGTGCGCAAAACAGATTCCAATCCGAATTCAGGTACGAGATTGATTCTAGATAGATCCAATTTTTTTCTTCTCTCTTTTTTTTCTCACGCTTTTTTTTCTCCCTCTTTTTCTTTTTTTTTTCTTTCCTTTTTTCTCTCTTTTTTTTCTTTATCTTCTTTTTCTCCCTCTTTCCAAGACAAACTAGATAAGATGCAGATTCGATGAGGCGAAGATGTGAGTGACCTCAACTATGATTATGACAATAAATAGTGCGTAGCACATGATGGAAATTGGTGGATGGGATGGTGGACAGCGGATGGGATAATGATGCAGCGGCTGCGTGACTAATGTGAACAGAACTCGAAACTCTAAAGGAACTAGACACTAAGACCAGCAACTCGACACGGCGATGCAACCGATAATTCAATAATGCAAACAATGAAAAGAAAATTGCAAAGGCTCAGTCTGGCTAGGACAAAGGATGAATAGATCTAACTTTTGTTTTGTGGCTTTTTCTTGGACAATAGGTAAGAAAATAAATCTAATCTAGGAAAAACTGGAAATTCTCACCGAGCAACCTGAAAACTGATACCACTTGATAGAGGCGAGGGTGTGCCGATCTTTCGATGAGATGATAACTATCGATTTGGTGGAGGCGACTTTGACGATCCGACTACAAATGTGCACGACGTTGCGCCTTAGCAATCGCTAAACCAACTCCGAGAGGTTATTGACCACGCCGGAGCACAATCAACCTGACCACGAAGGTCTATTCCTGCAAGCAATCGAAGAACAAGCAAGAATATGATAAAAGCAATCTGAATATTGCGAGTATATATGAAGTATTGATAAAGGTGGGGATCCGTAAGCGGTCTTGGTCTGGTCGTTGGACACAAACAAAGTACACGAAGTTGCAATGGCTAACTTTTAACTAAACAAATCCCAAGGAAAAGCTACTAGATGGATCTACTTATATAGGAGCAAGGGTGGCGGCCAAGGAGGTGGGAGGACGTTCCAAGGCAGCCTAAAACTAAATCTAGGTCGTACAAGGCCAATGGGCCCAAGTGGAGGTGATGTAACACCTTTGGACTTGTAGTTTGACTCGGATTCTGCTGCAGCGTCAGATTGTTTCGTCCACAACTCAACGCTCCGGACGAATTTGAAGGTGATTCCAATTGGGTTGGAAAGTGCACGAAGTCTAGTTTCCAACAAAAAAAGAATCACCCAATTCGGAGTCCGTATGAAAAACTTGTGTGCGTTTTGAGTCAGGTATGTCTGTGCAGTCCGAATCTGAATCCAGAACGTGAGAGACTTGGACTCTATCTTCTCTTGGGCCAAAAGTGACGTGAGAGAACTTTTTGGACAGCAAATAAACATCTCTTTCTTCCTTATCTTCATATGTGGATTGTACAAATGTCCCATACACCTGCAATTAGACAAAACACAAAAGTGTGTGAAGTATTTTTGTTCTGGATAACATAAATAGATTATTGAATAGTTTGCACTAGAAATCACCTGACAAATATGCATATATGCAATATTTTTGGTCATATCCAAGATAGTCATGTCCTCATCAATATGGAAAACTCGTAGGCACCGGATTAGCGATGGATAATTATGACGGATGCGGTTCGTCATGTAACAGTCATAACATAGGGTGACACAGAACTAGCTCCAGTTCATAAATGTAATGTAGGCATGTATTCCGTATATAGTCATACGTGCTTATGGAAAAGAACTTGCATGACATCTTTTGTCCTACCCTCCCGTGGCAGCGGGGTCCTATTGGAAATAAGGGATATTAAGGCCTCCTTTTAATAGAGAACCGGAACAAAGCATTAGCACATAGTGAATACATGAACTCCTCAAACTATGATCATCACCAGGAGTGGTCCCGATTATTGTCACTTCGGGGTTGCCGGATCATAACACATATTAGGTGACTATAGACTTGCAAGATAGGATCAAGAACACACATATATTCATGAAAACATAATAGGTTCAGATCTGAAATCATGGCACTCGGGCCCTAGTGACAAGCATTAAGCATAGCAAAGTCATAGCAACATCAATCTCAAAACATAATGGATACTAGGGATCAAACCCTAACAAAACTAACTCGATTACATGATAAATCTCATCCAACCCATCACCGTCCAGCAAGCCTACGATGTAATTACTCACGCACGACGGTGAGCATCATGAAATTGGTGCTGGAGGATGGTTGATGATGACGACGGCGACGAGTCCCCCTCTCCGGAGCCCCGAACGAACTCCAGATCATCCCTCCTGAGAGAGATTAGGGCTTGGCGGCGGCTCCATATCGTAAAACGTGATGATTTCATCTCTTTGATTTTTTTCTCCCCGAAAGCCAATATATGGAGTTGGAGTTGGCGCCGGAGGGCCACCAGGGGCCCCCCACCCTCATGGACAGTGTGTGGGCCCCCTGGTTTTCATCTTTTGCGAGGATTTTTTATTGTTTTTTCTAAGGTGTTCCGTGGAGTTTCAGGTCATTCCGAGAACTTTTATTTTCTGCACATAAAACAACACCATGGCAATTCTGCTGAAAATAGCGTTAGTCCGGGTTAGTTCCATTCAAATCATACAAGTTAGAGTCCAAAACAAGGGCAAAAGTGTTTGGAAAAGTAGATACGACGGAGACGTATCAACTCCCCCGAGTTTAAACCCTTGCTTGTCCTCAAGCAATTCAGTTGACAGACTGAAAGTGAAAAAGAAAAACTTTTAAAAACTCTGTTTGCTCTTGTTGTTGTAAACATGAAAAGCCAGCATTCAAGTTTCAGCAAATATTATGAACTAACATACTCACAATAACATGTAGGTCTCACAATTACTCATATCAATAGCATAATCAGCTAGCGAGCCATAATAATAAAACTTGGATGACAACACTTTCTCAAAATAATCATAACATGATATAACAAAATGGTATCTCGCTAGCCCTTTCTGAGACCGCAAAACATAAATGCAGAGCACCTTTAAAGATCAAGGACTGACTAAACATTGTAATTCATGGTAAAAGAGATCCAGTCAAGTCATACCCAATATAAACGAATAATAATGAATGCAAATGGCAGTGTGCTCTCCAGCGGGTGCTTTTTAATAAGAAGGGTGATGACTCAACATAAAAGTAAATAGATAGGCCCTTCGCAGAGGGAAGCAGAGATTTGTAGAGGTGCCAGAGCTCGGTTTTGAAATAGAGATAAATTATATTTTGAGCGGCATACTTTTATTGTCAACATAACAACTAAAAGACGACGATATCTTCCATGCTAAACAGATTATAGGCGGTTCCCAAACAGAATGGTAAATTTTATACTCCCCCTCCTCCACAAGCATCAATCCATGGCTTGCTCGAAACAACGAGTGCCTCCAACATTAAACGAGTCCCAGGGGGAGTTTTGTTTGCAGTTATTTTGATTTAGTTTGCATAAAGCATGGGACTGGGCATCGCGGATACCAGCCATTTTCTCGTGAATGAGGAGCGGAGTATACTCCTCTTGAGAATAACCCGCCTAACACGGAAGATAAGGGCAGCTCTAGTTGACATATGAGCTATTCGAGCATGCAAAACAAAATGTTTATTTGAAGGTTTAGAGTTTGGCACATACAAATTTACTTGGAACGACAGGTAAATACCGCATATAGGAAGGTATAGTGGACTCATATTGAACAACTTTGGGGTTTAAGGAGTTTGGATGCACAAGCAGTATTCTCGCTTAGTACAGGTGAAGGCTAGCAAAAGACTGGGAAGCGACCAACTGAGAGAGCGACAACAGTCGTAAACATGCATTAAAATTAATTTACACCGAACACAAGCATGAGTAGGATATAATCCACCATGAACATAAATATCATGAAGGCTATGTTGATTTGATTCAACTACATGCGTGAACATGTGCCAAGTCTAGTCACTCAATACATTTAAAGGAGGATACCATCCCATCATACCACATCATAATCATTCTAATAGCATGTTGGCACGCAAGGTAAACCATTATAACTCATAGCTAATCAAGCATGGCACAAGCAACTATAATCTCTAAATGTCATTGCAAATATGTTTACTTCATAATAGCTGACTCAGGAACGATGAATCATCATATTTACAAAAACAAGAGAGGTCGAGTTCATACCAGCTTTTCTTATCCCAATAAGTCCATCATATATCATCATTATTGCCTTTCACTTGCACGACCGAACGGTGTGTATAATAATAAGAGTGCACGTGCATTGGACTAAGCTGGAATCTGCAAGCATTCAACTCAAGAGAAGACAAGTAATATGGGTTCGAAGTTAAATAAACAATCATGCATATAAGAGCCACTAAGCATTTTCAATATAGTCTTCTCGACCCCCAAAGAAAAGAAAAGAAATAAAAACTATTTACACGGGAAAGCTCCCAACAAGTAAAAGAAGAACGGGAAATATTTTTGGATTTTCTTTTTAATTCTACTACAAGCATGGAAAGTAAACTAACTAATTTTTTTGGTTTTTCTTAAGGTTTATTAAAGACACAAGAAGAAAGCAGGAAAAAGAAATTTAAACTAACATGGATATTACAGTGAAAAAGTATGAGCACCGACATCTAGCAATGAGTGTGTGTGAACATGAATGTAATGTTGGTGGGAAATACGTACTCCCCCAAGCTTAGGCTTTTGGCCTAAGTTGGTCTATTGCCAGGGATAGCCTGGCGGATACCCATAGGTGTAGCTGGGGTCGTAGTGTGATGCAGCGGCTATCGCTACCTGAGCTGTAGCGTGGAGTCGAGCAGCCTCCGCTCTCCTCTCGTACTCATCTGCCTCCTCTCTGGTAATAATATATATTCCCTTTGTCTGTGAATCAAAGAAAGCACGAGCAAGAAGAGCAATATGGACTACATGACGTTTGAGGGAGTCTTGGACTAGGGGGTGTCCGGATAGCTGAACTATCATCATCGGTCGGACTCCAAGACTATGAAGATACAAGATTGAAGACTTCGTCCCGTGTCCGGATGGGACTTTCCTTGGCGTGGAAGGCAAGCTTGGCGATACGGATATGTAGATCTCCTACCATTGTAACCGACTCTGTGTAACCCTAGCCCTCTCCGGTGTCTATATAAACCGGATGGCTTTAGTCCATAGGACGACCAACAATCATACCATAGGCTAGCTTCTTGGGTTTAGCCTCCTTGATCTCGTGGTAGATCTACTCTTGTAACACACATCATCAATATTAATCAAGCAGGACGTAGGGTTTTACCTCCATCAAGAGGGCCCGAACCTGGGTAAAACATCGTGTCCCTTGTCTCCTGTTACCATCCGCCTAGACGCACAGTTCGGGACCCCCTACCCGAGATCCGCCGGTTTTGACACCGACGTTGGTGCTTTCATTGAGAGTTCCTCTGTGTCATCACCGATAGGCTCGATGGCTTCTTCGATCATCAACAACGACGCAGTCCAGGGTGAGATCTTCCTCCCCGGACAGATCTTCGTATTCGGCGACTTTGCACTGCAGGCCAATTCGCTTGGCCATCTGGCGCAGATCGAAAGCTACGCCCCTGGCCGTCAGGTCAGATTTGGAAGTTTGAACTTCACGGCTGACATCCGCGGGGACTTGATCTTCGATGGATTAGAGCCACAGCCAAGCGCGCCGCACTGTCACGACGGGCATGATTTAGCTCTTCAGCCGGACAGTACCCTGGAGGACGCACTCGAGCCCACTCCGATCTTCAATTCGGAGCCGGCTACGTAGATCGAGGAAGGATGGCTAGACACCGCCTCGGGGGCTGCAACCTCTATGGTGATAGAGCCGAACACTGACCTTGTCCCTCATGAAGCTCGTGACTCCGAGGTGTCGGACTCCTTGCCAGACTCCGAACCTCCCGCGCCCCCTCCAATCGAATCCGATTGGGCGCCAGTCATGGAGTTCACTGCTGCGGACATCTTTCAACACTCACCTTTTGGCGACATCTTGAGTTCACTAAAATATCTCTCGTTATCAGGAGAGCCCTGGCCAGACTGCGGTCAGGACGGTTGGGATGCGGACGACGAAGAAATTCAAAGCCCACCCACCACCCACTTAGTAGCCACTGTAGATGATCTAACTGACATGCTAGACTATGACTCCGAAGACATCGACAGTATGGACGACGATGCCGGAGACGACCAAGAACCAGCGCCTATCGGGCACTGGAAAGCCACCTGATGAGGACATGACTACCTTGGATATGACCAAAAATATTGCATATATGCATATTTGTCAGGTGATTTCTAGTGCAAACTATTCAATAATTCTATTTATGTTATCCAGAACAAAAATACTTCACACACTTTTGTGTTTTGTCTAATTACAGGTGTATGGGACATTTGTACAATCCACATATGAAGATAAGGAAGAAAGAGATGTTTATTTGCTGTCCAAAAAGTTCTCTCACGTCACTTTTGGCCCAAGAGAAGATAGAGTCCAAGTCTCTCACGTTCTGGATTCAGATTCGGACTTCACAGACACACCTGACTCAAAACGCACACAAGTTTTTCATACGGACTCCGAATTGGGTGATTCTTTTTTTGTTGGAAACTAGATTTCGTGCACTTTCCAACCCAATTGGAATCACCTTCAAATTCGTCCGGAGCGTTGAGTTGTGGACGAAACAATCTGATGCTGCAGCAGAATCCGAGTCAAACTACAAGTCCAAAGGTGTTACATCACCTCCACTTGGGCCCATTGGCCTTGTACGACCTAGATTTAGTTTTGGGCTGCCTTGGGACGTCCTCCCACCTCCTTGGCCTCCACCCCTTGCTCCTATATAAGTAGATCCATCTAGTAGCTTTTCCTTGGGATTTGTTTAGTTAAAAGTTAGCCAGTGCAACTTCGTGTACTTCGTTTGTGTCCAACGACCAGACCAAGACCGCTTACGGATCCCCACCATTATCAATACCTCATATATATTTGCAATATTCAGATTGCTTTATCATATTCTTGTTCGTTCTTCGATTGCTTGCAGGAATAGACCTTCGTGGTCAGACTGACCGTGCTTCCGGCATCATCAGTAACCTCAGGAGATTGGTTTAGCGATTGCTAAGGCGCAACATCGTGCACGTTTGTAGTCGGATTGTCAAAGTCATCTCCACCAAATCGATAGTTATCATCTCATCGAAAGATCGGGACCCTCGCCTAGTGGTATCAGTTTTCAGGTTGCTCGGTGAGAATTTCCAGTTTTTTCTAGATTAGATTTATTTTCTTACCTATTGTCCAAGAAAAAGCCACAAAACAAAAGTTAGATCTATTCATCCTTTGTCCTAGCCAGACTGAGCTTTTGCAATTTTCTTTTCATTGTTTGCATTATTGAATTATCGGTTGCATCGCCGTGTCGAGTTGCTGGTCTTAGTGTCTAGTTCCTTTAGAGTTTCGAGTTCTGTTCACATTAGTCACGCAGCCGCTGCATCATTATCCCATCCGCTGTCCACCATCCCATCCACCAATTTCCACCACATGCTACGCACTGTTTATTGTCATAATCATAGTTGAGGTCACTCACATCTTCGCCTGATCGAATCTGCATCTTATCTAGTTTGTCTTGGAAAGAGGGAGAAAAAGAATATAAAGAAAAAAAAGAGAGAAAAAAGGAAAGAAAAAAAAAGAAAAAGAAAAAAAAAGCGTGAGAAAAAAAAGAGAGAAGAAAAAAAATTGGATCTATCTAGAATCAATCTCGTACCTGAATTCGGATTGGAATCTGTTTTGCGCACTGTTCAGTAAAACAGGTGTATCTTCCTCATACGAAGTCCGTTTTGGCTCCGTGAGTACTCAAATTGAAGATAGCGACGAGCCGCATCTAAATAGTTGCAGAAGCTAGTTCAATATTTGACACCTCAAAATCGGCTTCTAAATAGGTCTTTTTGCCCTCCGAAGTTCGTGAACACAGCTTGTTCCAATTTTTTAGGCCAGTTTTAGAATTCTTTGACTCCTCATATCAACTCGGAATTGAGTGATTCTTTTTGCATTGGAAAGCTTGAGTTAGTAGCATTCTTTGAAAGAATTTATCAGAAAATTGTCTCAAACTTTTCAAGAGGAAAGTTGGAGAGAGAGTTGTTGTATATCCTGCTTGGCAGTTGTTTTTCATCATTATCTTCACTGCCGTTGTGATCTTCACTTATATCTTGCTGTCAAGAGCTACTTAGTATCCTTCATTGATGCTAGTTGTGCTACGCCGTGACCTCATTAGTGTTCTAGGCTCGCGTCTCTAGTCCGGTCTAGCCTAGGACCAGCACAGTACCGTCGTTGAGCGTTTGGACATGACTACCTTGGATATGACCAAAAATATTGCATATATGCATATTTGTCAGGTGATTTCTAGTGCAAACTATTCAATAATCTATTTATGTTATCCAGAACAAAAATACTTCACACACTTTTGTGTTTTGTCTAATTACAGGTGTATGGGACATTTGTACAATCCACATATGAAGATAAGGAAGAAAGAGATGTTTATTTGCTGTCCAAAAAGTTCTCTCACGTCACTTTTGGCCCAAGAGAAGATAGAGTCCAAGTCTCTCACGTTCTGGATTCAGATTCGGACTGCACAGACACACCTGACTCAAAACGCACACAAGTTTTTCATACGGACTCCGAATTGGGTGATTCTTTTTTTGTTGGAAACTAGATTTCGTGCACTTTCCAACCCAATTGGAAGCACCTTCAAATTCGTCCGGAGCGTTGAGTTGTGGACGAAACAATCTGATGCTGCAGCAGAATCCGAGTCAAACTACAAGTCCAAAGGTGTTACATCACCTCCACTTGGGCCCATTGGCCTTGTACGACCTAGATTTAGTTTTGGGCTGCCTTGGGACGTCCTCCCACCTCCTTGGCCTCCACCCCTTCCTCCTATATAAGTAGATCCATCTAGTAGCTTTTCCTTGGGATTTGTTTAGTTAAAAGTTAGCCAGTGCAACTTCGTGTACTTCGTTTGTGTCCAACGACCAGACCAAGACCGCTTACGGATCCCCACCATTATCAATACCTCATATATATTTGCAATATTCAGATTGCTTTATCATATTCTTGCTCGTTCTTCGATTGCTTGCAGGAATAGACCTTCGTGGTCAGGCTGACCGTGCTTCCGGCATCATCAGTAACCTCAGGAGATTGGTTTAGCGATTGCTAAGGCGCAACGTCGTGCACGTTTGTAGTCGGATTGTCAATGTCATCTCCACCAAATCAATAGTTATCATCTCATCGAAAGATCGGGACCCTCGCCTCTATCACCACCTCATCATATGACATATACATGGTGGATATCCCAAAGGATGGGAATGGCGAAGGAACAACGGAGGATGACCCCTCCAAGAAACAGCCCAAGCGCCAGCGTCAGCGGCACCGCTCTTAATCCCGCCACAGCAAGAATGAAGATTCCGGCACCGGAGATAATAACACCCCAGACAGTGCCGAAGACAACCCACTCCAGCAAGATTCAGCACAGGAGGACGGAGACGCA
Organism: Triticum dicoccoides; assembly: GCF_002162155.2. Taxonomy (NCBI): domain Eukaryota; kingdom Viridiplantae; phylum Streptophyta; class Magnoliopsida; order Poales; family Poaceae; genus Triticum; species Triticum dicoccoides. Next base: position 289,316,002 of record NC_041387.1, on the reverse strand, counting down.
AGCCGTCATGAGAGAGCGGCAGAAGAAGAGGTAGAGGATTATATGCCTCCCTCCGGAGACGAGGCAAGCCTCGACGATGATGAATTCGTCGTGCCTGAGGATCCCGTCGAACAAGAGCGTTTTAAACGCAGGCTTATGGCCACGGCGAACAGCCTCAAGAAAAAGCATCAACAGCTTAGAGCTGATCAAGATCTGCTAGCCGACAGATGGACTGAAGTCCTCGCGGCCGAAGAGCATGAGCTCGAATGCCCCTTCAAAAGCAACCATAAACGCAAGCTGCTCCCCCGATTAGAGGATGAGGCGTATGAACTTGCATCACCAGCAGACAATACAGCTGACCGACCACCCCGTGGTCGCGACAGAGAGGCCTCTAGGCTCTTCACTAGAACCGTACCCTGGCATCGCTCGAAAAGCACAAGGCCACAGGGGAACGCTCCGGACTTGCGAGATATATTGGAGGATAAGGCAAGACAAGCAAGATCGATCTATGGATCGCGTGGGTGCCCCATGATACATGACGACAACCGTCGCGCCGGACACAGTAAGTCCGGCCGGGCCGAACAAAATAGACAAAGCTCTTTTGAGCTCCGTCGTGATATCGTCCAGTACAGAGGCGCCGCACACCCACTATGCTTCACAGATGAAGTAATGGATCATCAAATCCCCGAAGGGTTTAAACCCGTGAATATTGAATCTTACGATGGCACAACAGACCCCGCGGTTTGGATCGAAGACTATCTCCTCCACATCCACATGGCCCACGGTGACGATCTTCACGCCATCAAATATCTCCCACTCAAACTTAAAGGACCAGCCCAGCATTGGCTTACCAGCTTGCCAGCAGAGTCAATCGGGAGTTGGGAAGACCTAGAAGCCGCATTCCTCAATAACTTCCAAGGCACGTATGTGCGACCACCAGACGCTGATGACCTAAGTCACATAATTCAGCAGCCAGACGAATCGGCCAGACAATTCTGGACACGGTTCTTAACCAAGAAAAACCAAATCGTTGATTGTCCGGATGCGGAGGCCCTCGCGGCCTTCAAACATAACATCCGCGACGAGTGGCTTGCCCGGCACCTGGGACAGGAGAAGCCGAAATCCATGGCAGCCCTCACATCACTAATGACCCGCTTCTGCACGGGTGAGGACAGCTGGCTAGCACGCAGCAACAACCTGAGCAAAAATTCTGGCAGTCTGGATTTCAAGGACCGTAATGGCAGGTCGCATCGCAACAAAAACAAACGCCGCATTAACGGCGATAATAGTGAAGATACGGCAGTCAATGTCGGATTCAGAGGCTCTAAACCCGGTCAACGGAAAAAGCCATTCAAAAGAACTACTCCGGGTCCGTCCAATTTGGACCGAATACTCGACCGCTCGTGCCAGATACACGGCACCCCCAAAAAGCCAACCAACCACACCAACAGGGACTGTTGGGTATTCAAGCAGGCAGGCAAGTTAATTGCCGAAAACAATGACAAGAGGCTGCATAGCGATGACGAGGAAGAGACCCGACCACTGAACAATAGAGGACAGAAGGGTTTCCCCCCACAGGTGCGGACGGTGAACATGATATACGCAATGCACATACCCAAAAGGGAGTGGAAGCGTGCACTCAGGGACGTATACGTGATGGAGCCACTTGCCCCGAAGTTCAATCCATGGTCCTCCTGCCCGATCACTTGTGACCGAAGGGACCACCCCACCAGCATCCCCCACGGCGGATTCACCGCATTGGTTTTAGACCCAATCGTTGATGGATTTCACCTCACCAGAGTCCTGATGGACGGCGGCAGCAGCCTGAATCTGCTTTATCAGGATACAGTGCGCAAAATGGGCATAGACCCCTCAAGGATTAAACCTACCAAGACGACCTTTAAAGGTGTCATACCAGGTGTAGAAGCCAATTGTACAGGCTCAGTTACACTGGAAGTGGTCTTCGGATCCCCGGATAACTTCCGAAGCGAGGAGTTAATCTTCGACATAGTTCCGTTCCGCAACGGCTATCATGCTCTGCTCGGACGTACCGCGTTCGCAAAGTTCAACACGGTGCCGCACTACGCATACCTCAAGCTCAAGATGCCAGGCCCTCGAGGAGTCATCACGGTCAACGGAAACACTGAACGCTCTCTCTGAACGGAGGAATACACAGCGGCTCTCGCGGCAGAAGTACAGTGCAGCCTCTTAAGGCAATTCTCGAGTCCGGCCGTTAAGCGACCGGACACGGCTAAACGCGCCTGGAGTAACCTACAACAAGACCACCTGGCACGTTCCGAGCACGCGTAGCAGTGCGGCCCCAACCCCAGCCCCTGCAAAACGTCAAGACAGGTCCTTCGCGTACACCATTACGCTCTGAAGATACCATGGGCATGGGGAGAGGGGCACGACCACGATAGGCCCAGAATGCGGCTCAACCACACCAGGGGCTCTAAAGTGTGTCGTTCTTTTTTTTCTTTTTCCTTTTTATTTTTACCACAGGACTCTGTTCGTCAGAGGCCCTGTCCGGCAGCAGACCTGCCGAACTCACGATGCAACAGCCAGGGAAGGAGAAAGGCTACAACGAATATCCAGGTGGTCTCCATTACGAGCATTAAATCTGTTTTATGCACCATTCCGCAGCCTACCCCTGGAGGGGGACATGTTTAACAGTCCCACCCCTTGCTTATCGCACCATTTGTATCGTTCTGCATTTACAACAGTTTTTCTTGAATAAGTAATGCAGCACCTTTTTGCTTCCAATTGCATTTCTTTCTTATACATATGTTCATTTATGACCTGTTGCATCCGTACATTTTGGTACGGCTAAATACACCAGGGGCTTATGTTTCCCGCATCATGGTGTGATAAGTCTGAACACTTTCACAAGTGCGGCACCCCGAACTTATAGCATTATATGCATCGGCTCCGAATCATGTCTTGGGTCAATAGTTGGGTTTGCCCGGCTCCCATGTTTTGGTACCTTACGTTCCGTTGTATCGGCTAAGGTAGCACTGGGAGAACCACTGCGATTGCGCCCCAGTTGAGCTGGGCGAGCGCCTCAGTGGAGAAAGCTAAAACTGACCGTCATGATGAGGCGAGAGCTGGTCGCTATTCGAGAGATTTTTTGCGAGTCCCTAAAGACTTATGCCGCTTAGAGCGAGGAGCCAGCTTTGTCCGGCCCAGGCGTGGATAGCGCCCCAAATTCGGCCTTTCGAAGACTAGGGGCTTCGCCGAAATTTAAAATTATAGAATTCTATGGCTAAGTGAGAGTGTTCAAGCATTATAAGTCCGGTTGCCTTGTTCGTTGTGTTGAGCGCCTCCCTAGATGGACCCAAAAATGGGAACAAGAGTGCTCAAGTTTATCCCGAACATCCCAGCACTCGTGGCATGGGGGCTGAAGCCGACGACTTGCCATCTCTCAGATTTGATAAACAGCTGCACAGAAGGTAATATTTTAAATTAACAAGCGTTGCTTAGCGCATATGAACTAAGTTTTCAGCGCACATGATAACAAAATGCGAGTCTACTCAAATATTACATCTTTGGAGCACTCACCCGCAATAGTGCGGGCACCCTTCAGCACAGTCTTATAATACATCTCGGAGTACGATACTCCTTGCCCTGCGGTGGCGCGTCCGTCACAAGCTTCTGAGCATCCATCTTGCCCCAGTGCACCTTTGCGCGGGCAAGGGCCCGACAGGCACCTTCAATACTAGCGGAGTGCTTGATGACTTCAACCCATGGACACGCATCCACCAGCCGCCGCACCAGGCCGAAGTAGCTCCCAGGCATGGCCTCCTTCGGCCACAGCCGAACAATGAGGCCCTTCATGGCCTGTTCGGCCGCCTTGTGGAGCTCGACCAGCTGCTTCAGCTGGTCGCTAAGGGGCACCGGATGTCCGGCCTCAGCATACTGAGACCAGAAGACCTTCTCTGTCGAGCTCCCCTCCTCGGCCCGGTAGAACGCGGCAGCATTGGACACGCTGCGAGGAAGATCTGCGAACGCTCCTGGAGAGCTCCGAATTCGGGTAAGTAACAGGTAATTAACACTCACATGCTTACTTTGCATGAAAAATGTCTTACCCGCTGCTATTTTCTTCAACGCCTCGATTTCTTGGAGGGCCTTGTAGGCTTCGGCCTTAGCGGCTTTGGCACTCTCAAGAGCTGACGCAAGCTCACACTCTCGAGTCTTCGAGTCACGCTCCAGGCTCTCATGTTTTTCCACGAGATCCTGGAGCTCTTGATGTACCTCCGCCACCCGCGCCTCCTGCTTCTCTCGCTCGGTGCGCTCCATGGCCGCATTACGTTCGGCCACGGCCACCGCCTCCTTCAGGGTCGCCACCTCGTTAGTGGCCCCTGCAATACCATGTTATCCTTGTCATTCTTCTTGCAACCAAAATCCTTTTCTGTAAGGTACAATTTTAATAAGGTGTTACTCACCTTCCTTGTCCTCGAGCTGCTTCTTGGCACAGCCGAGCTCGTTCTCGGACCGCTCGAGGCTTTGCTTCAAAGTATTGACCTCCGCAGTCAATGCGGCAGATGTCAGCAGCGCAGCCTGCAATCCCATATTGACATATTTTTTATGACTCCTGCGTATATCTTTTTAGATCCTCAGTCCGGCTTTTCTTTCCGAACACCGAACCGAGCATCAGGGGCTACTGTCTATGCGGTACTATTTTACATATATCAAAATTCTTACCTCAAAGCCTGTTAGAAGGCTGCTGCAGGTTTCGGTCAGCCCGCTCTTGGCGAGCTGAACCTTCTGAATCACCGCACTCATAACAGTGCGGTGTTCCTCTTTGATGGAGGCGCCATTGAGCGCCTCCAACAAGCTATCCGGCTCCTCCGGTTGGACGGAGGCTGCCGGCGTCACGGTCTTGCCCTTCTTACGAAGGGGCCGCCCGCCGGACTCCGGAGCCACTATGGGTTCCGGGGCCGAGTCTGGTGCAAAGTCCGGGAGGTTGTCCTGCGACACCTCCGGGGCCTCCTCCTCCTGGCGGGTCCCTTCCCGGGATCCCACCTCGGCATCGTCCGCATCACAGGGGGTGGAGGCGGTTGGAAGAGAATCCATATCCGACGCACCTAAGGACCCGCTCGACGAAGCGGGAAGATCATCCTTGGGCGGACTGCAGGGTTGTATGCGGCATTAGAAAGACATTGTGTGGCAAAAAGGAAAAACCATGAAGTTATTCGGGAGTCCGGATACTTACGATCTCGCCAGGGGCTTGGCCCTTGGAGGCCAGTCCTCGTCGTAATCACTGACGTTGGCAGAGCAGTCCGGGGAAAGAGTTTTTCCCTTCTTGGACCCTTCGGCCTCCCTCGTTGGGGAGGCCCTCCTTTTCCTCCCTTCCCCCGCTGGGGGAGAGGCTTTCTTCTTCTCTTCCTCACCTTTGTGAGGGGAGTCGGTCTCGGAGTCGTCATCCGATAACACCTGAAAACGGGAACTCTTCCGAGTGTCCGTGGCCTTCTTCTTGGCCTTCTTCTCCGGCACCATGTGGGGTGCCGGAGCCAGCAGCCCCGTTAGGCGGGCGTCCGCTGGGTTCTCTGGCAATGGGGCCGGACAGATAGTCTGTTCGGCCTTCGTCAGCCAGTCTTGTCAAAGGGAAGGGAGTTTAGATCCCGCATAGAGTCAAACTATGGAAAACAAGCGTCCCGTAAAGGACAAAATCGCTTACCTCGTCAGCCGGATGCTGCGAGCTGAATCCGAGATCTTCGGTAGCGGATGCGGGAGCCTCGGCGCCCTTGAACAGCACCTTCCAGACATCTTTGTACGTAGTGTCGAAGAGCCCGCTTAAAGTCTGGTGCTGCGCCGGATCGAACTCCCACATGTTGAAGCCCCGTCGTTGGCATGGGACGATCCGACGGATGAGCATGACCTGGAGTACGTTGACAAGCTTGAGCTTCTTGTCCACTAGCTTTTGGACGCAGGCTTGGAGTCCGGTCAGCTCCTCCGAATCACCCCATGTCCGGCCGCTCTCTTTCCAGGAGGTGAGCTGTGTGGGGATGCCAGATCTGAATTCGGGGGCCGCTGCCCATTCGGGCTCACGCGGCTCGGTGATGTAGAACCACCCCGATTGCCACCCCTTAATGGTTTCCACGAAAGTGCCCTCAAGACAAGTAACGTTGGACATCCTGCCCACCATGGCGCCTCCGCACTCCGCTTGGCTGCCCTTCACAACCTTCGGCTTGACACTGAAGGTCTTGAGCCACTAGCCGAAGTGGGGCTGGATGCAGAGGAAGGCCTCACACACGACGATAAACGCCGAGATGTTGAGGATGAAATTCGGGGCCAGATCATGGAAATCCAGGCCGTAGTAGAACATGAGCCCCCGGGCAAAGGGATGGAGTGGGAAGCCCAGTCCGCGGAGGAAATGGGTAAGAAATACTACCCTCTCATGGGGCCTAGGGGTGGGGATGAGCTCTCCCTCGTCGGGGAGCTGATGCGCGATGTTGCTGGATAAATATCCGGCGCTGCGCAGCTTCTGGATGTGCCCCTCCATGACGGAGGAGGCCATCCACTTGCCTCCCGCTCCGGACATAGTTGGAGAAGGTTGAGGTGAGATGTGCGGACTTGGGCGCTGGAGCTCGAGTTCGCGGAGATGGATAAGCCAAGGAGGAAGAAGGCGCAGGTAAAAGGGTTGGATCTTTATCCCCTTATATGGGCGGACAAAAACATGTGTCCCCACCGGCCTGATAAAACTCGCTTATCTCCCAAGCGCCGCAATCAATGGCGCAGTTGGGTTACCCATGTCCGTATTGATGGGAATCCTGGAATAAGGGGAACACGATCTCTATTTCGACAAGACGTGCCAAGGAAACCGGTTTGCTAAACGCGCCGAGGTGGTACAATAAAAACAATTCGAGTAAAGGCTTGGTAGTGGTGTGACGTCACGCCACCAAATACATCAGCAGATTGAACTTGTGTAATATTATTCTCTCTACAGTGGTACGTGGAATTTATTTTGCAGAGCCGGACACTATCTTGGTGTTCACAATCTTCTACAAATTATTCGGAGGAAGAACCCACCTTGCAATGCCGAAGACAATATCCGCGCCGGACTCGTCGTCATTGAAGCCTGGTTCAGGGGCTACTGAGGGAGTCCTGGACTAGGGGGTGTCCGGATAGCCGAACTATCATCATCGGCCGGACTCCAAGACTATGAAGATACAAGATTGAAGACTTCGTCCCATGTCCGGATGGGACTTTCCTTGGCGTGGAAGGCAAGCTTGGCGATACGGATATGTAGATCTCCTACCATTGTAACCGACTCTGTGTAACCCTAGCCCTCTCCGGTGTCTATATAAACCGGATGGCTTTAGTCCGTAGGATGAACAACAATAATACCATAGGCTAGCTTCTGGGGTTTAGCCTCCTTGATGTCACGCCCAATATGCGATACTATCCTAAAGAGACTCGAAGGTCCCACCAAGGATAGAACCGCATATTGAAACGCTTTTGCAAGGTGGATATCATTACATCAACATTACATAATAGATGGGGATACATACATAAGGCATACAATGCCACACGAATATAACATTACAATACATGAGAGCATCATCCGTCTACGGATGGATCACAAACAGAAACTCAAACGACATCCACCCTGCTAGCCCAGGCTGCCGACCTGGAACCTATCGCCTGATTGAAGAAGCAGAAGAAGAACTCAACGCAAGAAAGCATCGCTCTCGCGTCATGATCATCACATAACCTGTACCTGCAATTGTGGTTGTAGTAATCTGTGAGCCACGAGGACTCAGCAATCCCATTACCATGGGTATCAAGACTAGCAAAGCTTAAAGGGAAAGGAAGGGGTAAAGTGGTGAGGTTGCAGCAGCGACTAAGCATGATATGATGGCTAACATACGCAAATAAGAGCGAGAAGAGAGCAAGCAGAACGGTCGTCAACTAGTAATGATCAAGAAGTGATCCTGAACTCCTACTTACGTCAAACATAACACAGAAACCATGTTCACTTCCCGGACTCCGCCGAGAAGAGACCATCACGGCTACACACGCGGTTGATGCGTTTTAATTCGGATCTGGTGTCAAGTTATCTACAACCGGACATTAAAAAATTCCCATCTGCCTATAACCGCAGGCACGGCTTTCGAAAGATTATACCCTGCAGGGGTGTCCCAACTTAGCCCATGACAAGCTCTCACGATCAACGAAGGAATAGACCTTCTCCCAGGAAGACCCGATCAGACTCGGAATCCCGGATTACAAGACATTTCGACAATGGTAAAACAAGACTAGCAAAGCCGCCCGAATGTGCCGACAAATCCTGATAGGAGCTGCACATATCTCGTTCTCAGGGCACAACGGATTGTCCAAACTTCCGGTAGGCCAGCCCAGAGTTGCCCCTGGTGGCCACCGGCGGCTGACAGGTTGGACCAACACTCACGACGAGCACTGGCCCGGGGGGGTAAATAAATATGACCCTCGGGCTCCGGAAACCCAAGGGAAAAAAGGGCTAGGTGAGGCAAATGGTAAAACCAATGTTGGGCCTTGCTGGAGGAGTTTTATTCAAAGCGAACTGTCAAGGGGGTCCCATAAATCACCCGACCGCGTAAGGAACGCAAAATCCGGGAACATAACACCGGTATGACAGAAACTAGGGCGGCAAGAGTGGAACAAAACACCAGGCAAAAGGCCAAGTCTTCCACCCTTTACCAAGTATATAGATGCATTAATAATATAAGAGATATTGTGATATCCCAACCAAAATCCTGTCCACCATGGAGAAATCTTCAACTTCACCTGCAACTAGCAACGCTATAAGAGGGCTGAGCAAAGCGGTAACACAGCCAATCAATGGTTTGCATAGGTAAGGTGTCAAAGGTTAGAGGTTCATGGCAACAAGGGATGGCTCGATAAACAGATGATAGGTAGCACAGCAAAGCGATAGAATGAAGCAACTAGCATAGCAATGATAGTAGTGAGATCCAGGGTAGCGGTCATCTTGCCTGAGATCCCGCAAGGAAGAAGAATGAGTCCATGAAGAAGACGAACGGGAGCAGTCGAACGAATCCTCACGAACGCAACATTACCGGAACTAAGAAGCAACACCGGAAAGAAACAAACAACATGGTAAATGCACAAGCATGAACATGGCATGATGCAGAAACAAGTATGATGCATGTCCGGTTAATGAGTCATGGCATGGCAAAGTGCAACAAACAATACTACAAGTTAAGTGGAGCTCAATATGCAACGAGTTGCATATTAATGAAACACCACATCAATTATTTAGTTCGCTCTCAGTTATGTACCCAGCAATATGAAATGTTATTAAACATGGCAAGGGGTGAAGCATATGAAAACTACCTATCTAGGCAAGTTTAAATGAGGCCGGAACAACAAAACAACAATTCCGAAAATCCCCATATGCAAATTATGGATTTGGTACTGTTCTGCCCTAAACACAACTTTAATGTTGTTAAACAGGAAAATAAAGTGCACCATGTTAAACTAGGCATTTTTCCACCCCATTTACATATAAAGTTTATTAAATTCGGAGCTATGGTTATTTAGTTATGAAATAAAGCATTTTAACATGGCATTATGCAAAATAAACACAAACAGCATGTTAAACATTTTTAACATAGATGAAAGTGGCATATTATTAATCTACACAATTTTCTGAGCATTTTACATATATAAATTATTTTAATCCAATGCATAGTTTGAGAGATATTAAATTCATGAAGTGCAAGGACTTTTCTGTAAATCTGTAATTCCGTGGATAATTAGCAAATTCGCAGCACAGAAAAAAAACAAGTCACATGCTGAATCTGGAGCACTGCTGGGCTGAACACAGAGAAGGGGCTGGGGGGTGCTGCTCACCATGGGCCTCAGCCCAGAACTGCGGAGAGGGGGGTGCGGGCAGGCCGCGGAGGAGGCTGGGCCTTCCTAGCGCTGGCTGGGCCGGGCGCTGGGGAGGCCCACGCAGGCGACGGGCGGGGTGTTCGTCCGTGCACTCACGCGCGGAGGCAGGGGAGGTCGACGGCGCGAAGAAAATCCGGCGAGGGTGGCGCGCTGGCGACGGAGGAGGTCGGGATCGGGGCGGCGCGGGGCGGATCCGGCGGATGCCAGCCGGGTTCGGGGGACGGCGGCGGCAGGACGATCTCCATGGCGGCGGCGGCGGCTACCTGCGGGAGGGAGAGAGGGATCTGAGAGAGAGAGAGAGAGAAGAAGAAGAGGAAGGAGGCGGGGTAGCGAGCAGGGGGGTGGCGACACCTGGGGTCGACGGCGGAGAGGGCGGCTCCGGCGACGGTTGGAGGAGGCCGGCAGCGCGCGAGGTGCTCGGGAGGCGGAGGAGCTCGCGGGGAGCCCGGCTGGCGGAGCGCTGGAGGTCGGGGAGGAGGCGAGCGCCAGGGCGGGCGGCGGTGCGGCGCGGGCGCCTCGGGCCCAGATCGTCCCGGGGCGGGCCGCGGATGGGCTGGAGCGGGTCCGCGGTGGAGGGAGAGGCCAGGGACGCGTGGCGACGCGGGAGTGGAGGAGAGCGTGGCGTGGGTGACGGCGCGGCGAATCCAGGCATGCCAAGTGGCAGGGGTGAGGTGGCTGGCGCCGGGTTTGGAGGGGGAAGGCGGCGGCGCAGCCCCCGAGTTGGGAGGAGGCTGCGAAAACGAGGAGAGGGGTTAGGGGTGCCAAATTTGGAAGGGGGGGGCTGCTATTTATAGAAGGAGGGGGTTAGGGTTGAGGTTTTGGACCCTCGGATCGCGATCGTGCAGCCTCCGGACAGAGGGGAAGCTAGGAGGGGTGAGTGGGCTGTGAAGAGAGTGCTTGGGCTGAGGGGAGAGAAGAGAAGTGCGGCCCGGCGACTGTTTCGGATACTGAAACGTCCGACGAATATACCGACTATATCACGGTTATTTATTTAACGGTTGGGCAGTCAAACGAACTCCGAATGCGATGAAACTTGGCAGGCGGTCTGTCTACACTATAATAAGACCGCACGACAAGTTGCATCCCATTCCGAGAACACTTTTATGCCACTTATAAAATAATATTTCGGAGGTGCCGCGGGCGCGTGCGAGTGTCGTCGGGCTCAAAACGGACAACGGAGAGAACCGGCGGAACCAGAACGGATGCAAGTATTGAAAAACATGCAGATGAAATGCAGATGAAGTGCAGATGATGACATGAGACGAGATGCATGACAAGAACAAAATGCAAAACAACAGACAAAAACCCAACCACGGAGGAAATAATAAATCACATAGCTGGAAATGGCAAGAGTCGGAGTTTCGAATATGGAAAGTTGTATCCGGGGCGTTACAACACTCCACCACTATGAGAGGATCTCGTCCCGAGATCTAGGATGGCACCGGAGGGAAAAGGAAGAGGAAGATAAGCGGTAAAACTAAGTTGCTTCTTCGACAAAAGAGTGAAACCAAAGAACCTTGAGAGGTTGAAAAGTTGAAAGAAGGAACACAATGGAGTTGAACACAATTGAGAGCACTGCGGTAGAAACTAGAAACAAGGGGCACCATGTGAACCTTGGAGGTTGCAAAGACACAAATCAGGAGTTTAATTGACAAGATAGGGTTCAAAACCACTCCGGTTACAACAAGATGATAGAGGAAGAATTCGAGCAGCACTCCGGTTAAACATGGAAGGAAATAGAACATGAACTTGAGAAGATGGGAAGATACTTGATGAAATCAACAGCACACTGCCTCCGGAACTATTGAAAGAATGGCATAATGGGTAAGAAGGATTTGAGACAGCACTTAGGTTGAAAAGAGAGGCAAAGCTTGATGAGATGAAGGCCTTGAAGAGATGACACAACACTCCGGTTAAATGGAGAAGCAAGTAGAAGAACATGATCTTGCCAAAGCAAGATGATGAGTGAAAAGAGCAACATCACAATGCCTCCGGAACGAAAGAATAGAAGCTAGATTGTTGGGATAAAGGGGCGGAGAAGAAAATGACAATTTCTGCCACAAATGAACTTGGAAAGCATCCTTGCAAAGAAGGATTGAACGGAGTTGTTGAAAAATCAACAACGAAAGGCACAAGCTTGTTGTGGGCTTATGGCAAACATCTCAAAATGATGAGGTGACAACCGGCCACTGATGAAAAACAATGGATTGCTTGAGATCACCGAAGAGATGAAAAAACCTCTTTCACCGAGAAGGATATGGAGAAAGCTTGGATCATTGATAAGCACCACAAATAGCAACATCCCCAATGGAAGGCTTTAGGTGAAATATAACCCAAGATACTCCAACGAAGAGATTGCTGGGTCGAAAAGATCTCTTGAACAAAGAGAAAAATGATGGATTTAAAATACCTCATTCTTGACAACATATGAATCATGAAACATGAATGAAATTGTCAAGAGTGACATAACACCACCTCAGAAGATAAAATAGAGAGAATTGCACTTCGGAATGCAAGATGAAGAATGCTTGAACGCCTCAAAACAAAACATGTGTTGAGCACCATGTTTATTTTTGAGTATAGCTTGGCAGATCATAACTTCGAGAGAAAACTTGAAGAACAATTGAAGAATGAAACGAATCCTTGACGGACCACCATGTAGAGCCTCAAAGAAGAATTCCGGTAATAAAAGGATGATAGAAAGAAAGAGAAGTTGGAAACACAAGGTGAACCCTTGCAATGATTTTGATGGAACATTGCGACTATATAACCGAGAAAAACTTGGAACTCCGGAAAAAGAAAAGGTGAAACACTAGAACCGAGAATTACTTCATCATGAACAATCTTCGGAAGGAAAGAATTGAATCACCTCGAGGAAATAAGAATAAGATTTATTGTATGCTTATCCTTCATCGAATTAAGTTGATGACAAGCAATGGATTTGGCATACTACTTATTCTCGTAAAAAGGATCAAGATAGATATGACGCAAACTTGAGAAAATCTTCATGAACCACCGGTAGGTTTGAAAAGAACGAATGAATTGAATGATAACGAAGGAAGTGAAATCTTGAACGAACCACCATAAGAATTGAAAATGAAAATAACAAAGGCACAAATCACCGGAAAGAATTTGAAAACGAATGAAGATACTTGAAGGGATTTAGATACGTGAGAACGAAGAGATCATGAACTGATTAGAGGGTATTTGAACGATTCATCGGTAAGATTTGGAGAATGATAGCTACACGCTGAGAGTGAAGAATTATGACATGATGGCCCTCGGAGGAAGAAATGGAAACAACTCATGAAATGCTCCGGATGGGTGAAAAGAATTCTCACAATCGAAAACAATTATGAGAGGATGGCATCAAGCTAGAATCACGAATCTTGAGAGAACGGATAAGATTTAGAGGAAAACTCTTCTTCAATCTTGAACTGACAACGGGAAACACCACCAAAATTACTGAGATACTCCGGTATGATGGAAAGCGAAGGGGTAGAGCCAACAATGAGAAGAATTTGAAAGCGATCTTGGAGAAGGCATGTGACTGATGGAATCTATTCTTACGTCACACTTGGAAATGAATTTGAGAATCGCTCCTGATAATTCGAAGAGTCAGGTAAGATCCTGGGAAAAGACCTGTGGGTTAGGGCCCACTCAAAAGAACCATCGTTGGAAATGATTTAAAGAGATATTGCACCGTTGAATTAAATGACTTGAATGAGATAATAATCTTGAAATATCTTGAACGGATTGAGAATGGAAACACGAGTCTTGTGAAATATCTTCAGCACTCCAGGACAAATGAATAGGAAGAAGTGAATGATTAAGAGGTGCACCGACGTGGAAAAACATTTGAAACGAGGAAAGGGATATGATCAACACCGAAAGCTTGAATTAAAACCACCGGAGAGGAATACGAGAATGAAGATTGATGAACTTGAAGCTCGTGAGCATCTTCACGAGGGATCACCGGATCAAAACAATGATTGAAAAGAGTGAAGAGACTTTGCATGAATAAATGGATACTTGATTATAATATATGAGTCCTTGAAGAAAAGGGTGGGAGGGTGGGGAAAAACAAAGACAACTTGGGATGAACGAAACAAACACCGTTGAGAAAACTTAGAATTGATCTTGCAGATGGAGAGAATGATGGGATCATCTCGAAGAGAAGCGCACCGGTTGGAAAAGAATTAACATGACAACCTCAATGATCAAAAGGATTAGTACTCCCATAGAAATATGAGAACACCACTTGAAAGGTATGGAATCAACATTTGACTTGAAGCAACTCAAATACCACAACTCCAAACAAAACAAAGGATTAGCTTGCAGTATAAGCCGGAACAAATACATATGATAGAGATTTACCCAATCCCATATCATGCATCTATCGGAAAGATATTCTAGGAGCTACTTGAATTCCCACCTATAAAACTCCCGAAACTTTCTGGTTATGCAATCTGGTGTTGGGGATACAGGGGAAGCAATATATCTCACCCAAACTAACAATACCTACATCCAGCTGTATCCATCCGTCAACACATAACCAAGAAAACTCCGGAAATCATGTACCTCAACCTTCGAAAAGCATCTGTTATACGAGTTATGGCAATACTCCCGAACTCCCCAGTACTGGGTGACTTCAAGGTTATCTCACCAACAACTGCATAAAAGAGATTTTCGATGTCGGCAAAACTCAGATATTCTAGAACTGCAACGATAAAATTGTGACGACAACACCTCGGAGCTCAACTCCCCGGGTCAATGCCACATAATAGACAGGAGGCACCAAGAACAATGTTCTCGTCACAAAACCATCGGAACGATTCCAAGATACCCGCGTGATCCTAAAAAAAATTTAGTGAAATTTGAGGAGAGGAAAGTCAAAACATCTACGTCAGGAGACCTCACCAGAGCGACGAAGGGACTGAGGAGTAAAAAGAATCCTACTCTCCGATATATATATAATCCTAAGACTCAAAATAGTTTTTTTTTCTAGACTCAACAACGGCCAACAATCAAGGGGGCTCCTAGGGTCGGTCGAGGCTCTGATACCAACTTGTCACGCCCAATATGCGATACTATCCTAAAGAGACTCGAAGGTCCCACCAAGGATAGAACCGCATATTGAAACGCTTTTGCAAGGTGGATATCATTACATCAACATTACATAATAGATGGGGATACATACATAAGGCATACAATGCCACACGAATATAACATTACAATACATGAGAGCATCATCCGTCTACGGATGGATCACAAACAGAAACTCAAACGACATCCACCCTGCTAGCCCAGGCTGCCGACCTGGAACCTATCGCCTGATTGAAGAAGCAGAAGAAGAACTCAACGCAAGAAAGCATCGCTCTCGCGTCATGATCATCGCATAACCTGTACCTGCAACTGTGGTTGTAGTAATCTGTGAGCCACGAGGACTCAGCAATCCCATTACCATGGGTATCAAGACTAGCAAAGCTTAAAGGGAAAGGAAGGGGTAAAGTGGTGAGGTTGCAGCAGCGACTAAGCATGATATGGTGGCTAACATACGCAAATAAGAGCGAGAAGAGAGAAAGAAGAACGGTCGTCAACTAGTAATGATCAAGAAGTGATCCTGAACTCCTACTTACGTCAAACATAACCCAGAAACCGTGTTCACTTCCCGAACTCCGCCGAGAAGAGACCATCACGGCTACACACGCGGTTGATGCGTTTTAATTCGGATCTGGTGTCAAGTTATCTACAACCGGACATTAACAAATTCCCATCTGCCTATAACCGCAGGCACGGCTTTCGAAAGATTATACCCTGCAGGGGTGTCCCAACTTAGCCCATGACAAGCTCTCGTGATCAACGAAGGAATAGACCTTCTCCCAGGAAGACCCGATCAGACTCGGAATCCCGGTTTACAAGACATTTTGACAATGGTAAAACAAGACAAGCAAAGCCGCCCGAATGTGCCGACAAATCCTGATAGGAGCTGCACATATCTCGTTCTCAGGGCACAACGGATTGTCCAAACTTCCGGTAGGCCAGCCCAGAGTTGCCCCTGGTGGTCATCGGCGGCTGGCAGGTTGGACCAACACTCACGACGAGCACTGGCCCGGGGGGGTAAATAAAGATGACCCTCGGGCTCCGGAAACCCAAGGGAAAAAAGGGCTAGGTGAGGCAAATGGTAAAACCAATGTTGGGCCTTGCTGGAGGAGTTTTATTCAAAGCGAACTATCAAGGGGGTCCCATAAATCACCCGACCGCGTAAGGAACACAAAATCCGGGAACATAACACCAGTATGACGGAAACTAGGGCGGCAAGAGTGGAACAAAACACCAGGCAAAAGGCCAAGTCTTCCACCCTTTACCAAGTATATAGATGCATTAATAATATAAGAGATATTGTGATATCCCAACCAAAATCCTGTCCACCATGGAGAAATCTTCAACTTCACCTGCAACTACCAACGCAATAAGAGGGCTAAGCAAAGCGGTAACATAGCCAATCAATGGTTTGCATAGGTAAGGTGTCAAAGGTTAGAGGTTCATGGCAACAAGGGATGGCTCGATAAACAGATGATAGGTAGCACAACAAAGCGATAGAACGAAGCAACTAGCATAGCAATGATAGTAGTGAGATCCAGGTAGCGGTCATCTTGCCTGAGATCCCGCAAGGAAGAAGAACGAGTCCATGAAGAAGACGAACGGGAGCAGTCGAACGAATCCTCACGAACGCAACATTACCGGAACTAAGAAGCAACACCGGAAAGAAACAAACAACATGGTAAATGCACAAGCATGAACATGGCATGATGCAGAAACAAGTATGATGCATGTCCGGTTAATGAGTCATGGCATGGCAAAGTGCAACAAACAATACTACAAGTTAAGTGGAGCTCAATATGCAACGAGTTGCATATTGACGAAACACCACATCAATTATTTAGTTCGCTCTCGGTTATGTACCCAGCAATATGAAATGTTACTAAACATGGCAAGGGGTGAAGCATATGAAAACTACCTATCTAGGCAAGTTTAAATGAGGCCGGAACAACAAAACAACAATTCCGAAAATCCCCATATACAAATTATGGATTTGGTACTGTTCTGCCCTAAACACAATTTTAATGTTGTTAAACAGGAAAATAAAGTGCACCATGTTAAACTAGGCATTTTTCCACCCCATTTACATATAAAGTTTATTAAATTCGGAGCTACGGTTATTTAGTTATGAAATAAAGCATTTTAACATGGCATTATGCAAAATAAACACAAACAGCATGTTAAACATTTTTAACATAGATGAAAGTGACATATTATTAATCTACACAATTTTCTGAGCATTTTACATATATAAATTATTTTAATCCGATGCACAGTTTGAGAGATATTAAATGCATTAAGTGCAAGGACTTTTCTGTAAATCTGTAATTCCCTGGATAATTAGCAAATTCGCAGCACAGAAAAAAACAAGTCACGGGCTGAATCTGGAGCACTGGGCTAAACACAGAGAAGGGGCTGGGGGGTGCTGCTCACCATGGGCCTCAGCCCAGAACTGCGGAGAGGGGGGTGCGGGCAGGCCGCGGAGGAGGCTGGGCCTTCCTGGTGCTGGCTGGGCCGGGCGCTGGGGAGGCCCACGCGGGCGACGGGCGGGGCGTTCGTCCTTGCGCTCATGCGCGGAGGCAGGGGAGGTCGACGGCGCGAAGAAAATCCGGCAAGGGTGGCTGATAAAGGCGGGGGTGTCCCGATCTTTCGATGAGATGATAACTATCGATTTGGTGGAGACGACTTTGACGATCCGACTACAAACGTGCACGACGTTGCGCCTTAGCAATCGTTAAACCAATCTCCTGAGGTTACTGACGAGGCCGGAAGCACGGTCAGCCTGACCACGAAGGTCTATTCCTGCAAGCAATCGAAGAACAAGCAAGAATATGATAAAGCAATCTGAATATTGCAAATATAGATGAAGTATTGATAATGGTGGGGATCCGGAAGCGGTCTTGGTCTGGTCGTTGGACACAAACGAAGTACACGAAGTTGCAATGGCTAACTTTTAACTAAACAAATCCCAAGGAAAAGTTACTAGATGGATCTACTTATATAGGAGCAAGGGGTGGCGGCCAAGGAGGTGGGAGGACGTCCCAAGGCAGCCTAAAACTAAATCTAGGTCGTACAAGGCCAATGGGCCCAAGTGGAGGTGATGTAACACCTTTGGACTTGTAGTTTGACTCGGATTCTGCTGCTGCATCAGATTGTTTCGTCCACAACTCAACGCTCCGGACGAATTTGAAGGTGATTCCAATTGGGTTGGAAAGTGCACGAAATCTAGTTTCCAACAAAAAAAGAATCACCCAATTTGGAGACCGTATGAAAAACTTGTGTGCGTTTTGAGTCAGGTGTGTCTTTGCAGTCCGAATCTGAATCCAGAACGTGAGAGACTTGGACTCTATCTTCTCTTGGGCCAAAAGTGACGTGAGAGAACTTTTTGGACAGCAAATAAACATCTCTTTCTTCCTTATCTTCATATGTGGATTGTACAAATGTCCCATACACCTGCAATTAGACAAAACACAAAAGTGTGTGAAGTATTTTTGTTCTGGATAACATAAATAGATTATTGAATAGTTTGCACTAGAAATCACCTGACAAATATGCATATATGCAATATTTTTGGTCATATCCAAGGTAGTCATGTCCTCATCATCCTCCCCTTCTTGAAAATAAAGCCGTCCTCGGCGTTGCTTAATCTGAAATGTGGCTAACAAAAGAGACAAGGTGTACATGTTGTATATGTATATGTCATCCATTTTTACTTCCCTTGATTTTTGCATATATGACACATGAATAGATGAGTAACTTGCATAGTTCATAAAATCTAAAGCCAAAAAATTAGCACAAGAAGATTGCAACTCAGTTTGCACATATAAGTGAAGCTCTTATTCATTTCAAAAGATTGACAATGTTCATCATTAAACCATCCCAACATTGGTGAATAAACCTTACTTGCATCAAATTGACATGCTACAACATGCTTAAATAAGCAAACATGCAATAAGTCATTCAACACAGAATCATCACCAACATTAGAGGTCATATCAAAATGATTAAACATTGGTTCTTTTGCATCAATAGTTAATTCAATGGGTGCACTCAAAATTGTTGGTATTTCAGTTGTTTGATCACATGGCAAAGTCAAATTATCAATGTAGTCCTCTAAAATAGGTGGTGTGATCAAAGTAGTGGGTAGCTCATCAGATGGTGCATTCAAATTGACAAGGCATTCATCATTCTCATGTAGAGATGGAAGATCAGTACCTTTGTCATTACCTCTTATGATCAACTCAGATGATGTAGCCACTCTCGGGGGCGATGTGTCACATGGTGGAGGTGATGTAGTCCTGACAACAACGGATGTGGTTGTCATAGTATGCCTAGTAGTTGAAGGAACGATCATATAAACTCTTGGAATGTGCACCGTGCGCTTGTTCTCCTCGTGGCCAACACGTCGTTTTATTTCCTGTTCAGCTTTGCAAGCAAGATGAAACAAATGGTCCATAGGATAACACTCTTCATGAATTAGTATCTCTTGAATATCACGGTTTAATCCTCCCCAAAATCTATCCATAAAATCATCTTCACCTTCTTCTAAAGAGGAATGCAACAAGGTAGTTTGTAAATCATCATAATATTTTGTTACAGTTTCACTACCTTGTTTTAAGTGTTGCAACTTCTTAATCATGTCACGAGTATAATAAGCAGGGACGAAAGTATGTCGCATGGCAAGTTTCAAATCATCCCAAGTAGTAGGTATATAATCAGGGTGTAACCGACAATATTCACTCCACCAAACCAAAGCATAACCAGTGAAAGAACCAACCGCAACCTTAACCTTTTTATGTTCATAGAAATTATGGGAAGCAAATATATTTTTTATGTCGAACTCCCATTCAATATATAAAGCAGGTTTAAAACGGCCATTAAATGGTGGTATAGATACATTAACCTGATCATGTGCATTTGGATGTTTGTGCACCTCTCGTGACGGTTGTGGTATTTGCAAAGGTGGTGGCACGTCTCCCGCGATCGACAAAGCCCATGAATTGACTCTGGATCCTGTCATGATTAGTAGAACAAGAAACAAAACCCAAAAATAATGTTCCTATAACTACTAGGATGTGGTGGTAAAACGCTCACAGTAAAGCAAATATCAATGTCTTACAAGTTCTTACCATGCAGCAGGCGCTGATCGGCAACCAGCGGTGTCAAGTAACTCCGAATATTGAGTAAAGCGATTGCCAGGGGAGCGTACGTATACACGGTGTAGAAATATGTGGAGCTGGGTTGGCTATATATGGTAGCAAAAGATTAGCAATAATCAATTCAAAGATGCAATGTTGAATAAATGCTCAACGACGGTACTGTGCTGGTCCTAGGCTAGACCGGACTAGAGACGCGAGCCTAGAACACTAATGAGGTCACGTCGTAGCACAACTAGCATCAATGAAGGATACTAAGTAGCTCTGGACAGCAAGATATAAGTGAAGATCACAACGGCAGTAAAGATAATGAGGTGAAACAACAGCCAAGCAGGATATATCAACAACTTTGTCTCCAACTTTCCTCTGAAAAAGTTTGTGCCGATTTTTTTGTTTTTTTTTCTTGTCTTTTTTTTTCCTCACACTTTTTTTTTCTTTCTCTCCTTTTTTTCTCTCTGACTTTTTTTTCTCCTTTTTTTTTCTCGTTTTTTTCTCTCTTTTTTTCGCCCTCTTTCCAAAACAAACTAGATAAGATGCAGATTGGATCAAGTGAAGATGTGAACGATCTCAACTATTATTATGACAATGAATGGTGGGTAGCACGTGGTGGAAATTGATGGATGGGTGGTGGACAGCGGAAGAGATAATGATGCAGGGATGGCGTGACTAATGTGAACAGAACTCGAAACTCTAAACGAACTAGACACTAAGACCAGCAACTCGACACGACGATGCAACCGATAATTCAACTATGCAAGCAATGAAAAGAAAATTGCAAAGGCTCAGACTGGCTTGGACCAAGGATGAATAGATCTAACTCTTTTTTGTGGTTTTTTCTTGGACAATAGGTAAGAAAATAAATCTAATCTAGGAAAACTGGAAATTCTCACCGAGCAACCTGAAAACTGATACCACTTGATAGAGGCGGGGGTGTCCCGATCTTTCGATGAGATGATAACTATCGATTTGGTGGAGACGACTTTGACGATCCGACTACAAACGTGCACGACGTTGCGCCTTAGCAATCGTTAAACCAATCTCCTGAGGTTACTGACGAGGCCGGAAGCACGGTCAGCCTGACCACGAAGGTCTATTCCTGCAAGCAATCGAAGAACAAGCAAGAATATGATAAAGCAATCTGAATATTGCAAATATAGATGAAGTATTGATAATGGTGGGGATCCGGAAGCGGTCTTGGTCTGGTCGTTGGACACAAACGAAGTACACGAAGTTGCAATGGCTAACTTTTAACTAAACAAATCCCAAGGAAAAGCTACTAGATGGATCTACTTATATAGGAGCAAGGGGTGGCGGCCAAGGAGGTGGGAGGACGTCCCAAGGCAGCCTAAAACTAAATCTAGGTCGTACAAGGCCAATGGGCCCAAGTGGAGGTGATGTAACACCTTTGGACTTGTAGTTTGACTCGGATTCTGCTGCTGCATCAGATTGTTTCGTCCACAACTCAACGCTCCGGACGAATTTGAAGGTGATTCCAATTGGGTTGGAAAGTGCACGAAATCTAGTTTCCAACAAAAAAAGAATCACCCAATTTGGAGACCGTATGAAAAACTTGTGTGCGTTTTGAGTCAGGTGTGTTTTTGCAGTCCGAATCTGAATCCAGAACGTGAGAGACTTGGACTCTATCTTCTCTTGGGCCAAAAGTGACGTGAGAGAACTTTTTGGACAGCAAATAAACATCTCTTTTTTCCTTATCTTCATATGTGGATTGTACAAATGTCCCATACACCTGCAATTAGACAAAACACAAAAGTGTGTGAAGTATTTTTGTTCTGTATAACATAAATAGATTATTGAATAGTTTGCACTAGAAATCACCTGACAAATATGCATATATGCAATATTTTTGGTCATATCCAAGGTAGTCATGTCCTCATCAGTGGCGCGCTGGCGACGTAGGAGGTCGGGATCGGGGCGGCGCGGGGCGGATCCGGCGGATGCTGGCCGGGTTCGGGGGACGGCGGCGGCAGGATGATCTCCATGGCGGCGGCGGCTACCTGCGGGAGGGAGAGAGGGATCTGAGAGAGAGAGAGAGAAGAAGAGGAAGGAGGCGGGGTCGCGAGCAGGGGGGTGGCGACACCTGGGGTCGACGGCGGAGAGGGCGGCTCCGGCGACGGCTAGAGGAGGCCGGCAGTGCGCGAGGCACTCGGGAGGCGGAGGAGCTCGCGGGGAGCCCGGCTGATGGA
>NC_041387.1:289198681-289292900 GCF_002162155.2 Triticum dicoccoides | reverse complement strand
CACGGGAGTGGAGGAGAGCGCGACGCGGGTGACGGCGCGGCGAATCCAGGCGCGCCAAGTGGCGGGGGTGAGGTGGCTGGCGCCGGGTTTGGAGGGGGAAGGCAGCGGCGCGGCCCCCGAGTTGGGAGGAGGCTGCGAAAACGAGGAGAGGGGTTAGGGGTGCCAAATTTGGAAGGGGGGCTGCTATTTATAGAAGGAGGGGGTTAGGGTTGGGGTTTTGGACCCTCGGATCGCGATTGTGCAGCCTTCGGACAGAGGGGAAGCTAGGAGGGGTTAGTGGGCTGTGAAGAGAGTGCTTGGGCTGAGGGGAGAGAAGAGAAGTGCGGCCCGGCGACTGTTTCGGAGACCGAAACGTCCGACGAATATACCGACTATATCGCGGTTATTTATTTAACGGTTGGGCAGTCAAACAAACTCCGAATGCGATGAAACTTGGCAGGCGGTCTGTCTACACTATAATAAGACCGTACGAGAACACTTTTATGCCACTTATAAAATAATATTTCGAAGGTGCCGCGGGCGCGTGCGAGTGTGGTCGGGCTCAGAACGGACAACGGAGAGAACTGGCGGAACCAGAACGGATGCAAGTTTTGAAAAACATGCAGATGAAATGCAGATGAAGTGCAGATGATGACATGAGACGAGATGCATAACAAGAACAAAATGCAAAACAACAGACAAAAACCCAACCACGGAGGAAATAATAAATCACATAGCCAGAAATGGCAAGAGTCGGAGTTTCGAATATGGAAAGTTGTATCCGGGGCGTTACACTTGATCTCGTGGTAGATCTACTCTTGTAACACACATCATCAATATTAATCAAGCAGGACGTAGGGTTTTACCTCCATCAAGAGTGGCCGAACCTGGGTAAAACATCGTGTCCCTTGTCTCCTGTTACCATCCGCCTAGACGCACAGTTCGGGACCCCCTACCCGAGAGCCGCCGGTTTTGACACCGACAACGTTTATTAAAGATTAGTCGATACTGGAGAGGTGGTTCAGTCCTCTCAACAAACTGGTGGGAAACCATAAAATCAAAATCTAAATAAGAAGGGGGTAATTCCATATCACCCTCGCGAATGTCTATCTCAAGAAAATTAGCTAAGTGGGTTGCATAAATTCCTCCAAAGAAATCTCCGTTGTGCCTATTCTGATGCAACCTACGAGCTACAATGGCTCCCATATGATAAGTTAGGTCTCCTAACACAGCACTTCTGAGAATGGCTGAGATCAGGGGCACACATGTGACATGCTTCATCCTTAGCATTTATGCATCTACCTATGAAGAGAGCTAAATAATGTATAGCAGGAAAGTGAACTCTTCCTATAGTGGCTTGTGTTATATCTCTAGATTCCCCCATAGTTATTCTAGCAAGAAAGTCTCTATATTCAGATTTAGGGGGATCCCTGACATTACCCCAAGATGGAAGTTTGCAAGCAGAAGTAAAATCCTCTAAGTCCATGGTATAAGATTTGTCATAAAGGTCAAACATGACTGAAGGAGAATTACTCGAAGATGAAAACTCAAACCTCCTCACAAATGAACTTGTGAGATCATGGTAATGGGGGCATTTGTCAGCTTCAAAGTCCTCAAGACCGGCGTTACTCAAATATGCACTAAATTCTTCTTTGATTCACACTTGATTCATAAAATTTTCCGATGGCCATTCACAAGGCCTCACAGGAGCGTCTCTTGGTGGTTCTTCGTTAGCATCACGTATTGCAAGCCTGGGACCTTTCTTCCTTGAAGGACCACCTTGGAACATCTTCCTCAACATATTGTTTTCTCTGAAAATTTTCTAAAATATTTAGTAACTTCAAATAAAAGTGAACCAACCTCAATAAAATTGATAGCAAAAACTCCCACAAGTGCCTAGGGCCTATATCAAGCATTAGAACTACTTGGAACCATATAAATTTGACATGCAAGCTCAAGAACATGGTCACCTATGAAGCACAAATTTGCAATGAATAAAGCACTAGAACAAAAACTAATTGGACCAATGGAGGAGTCACATACCAAGGAACAATCTCCCCAAGCAGTTTTGCGAGAGGTGCTTTGAGCAAGGAGATTGAAAATCACAACAACGGGGGCTGGAACTCGTGCTTGAGTTGGTTTTTCGTGTTTGTGTGAGGCAGAGGAAGAAGATGGGTGCAGGGATAAGAGGAGGAGGGCCACCGTGGGCCCATGAGGCAAGGGGGCACGCCCAGGGGGGTAGGGCGCACCCTCCAACCTCGTGACCAGGCGGCAGCTCCCCCGTGGTAATTTTTGCACAAGAAATCCTCAAATATTCCCGAAAAAATAATATTAAATTGGCATGGCATTCTGAGGACTTTTATTTTCGGGATATTTTTATATTGCACGGATAAGTCAGGAGACAGACAGAAAAATACTATTTTACTTTATTTCTACTAAATAACAGAAAATATAAAGAGGGTACAGAAGGTTGTGCTTCTAGTTTCATCCATCTCGTGATCATCAAAATGAACCCGCTAACAAGGTTGATCAAGTCTTGTTAACAAACTCATTCCGAATAATCACGGAACCGGAGAAATTTCGAATAACACTAAGTTACCTCAACGGGGATATGAAAATCCCCAACAATAAGAAAATATCATACTTTTTCTTGACAGTAGGGAGAGGAAATTCAAAACCTCCAAATATAATCGATGGAATTTTTCCAATAGAGTTGATACTATAAACTTGAGGTTGTTTCCTCGGAAAGTGTACCGTGTGCTCATTGCCATTAACATGAAAAGTGACATTGCCTCTGTTGCAATCAATAACAGCCCCTGCAGTATTAAGGAAAGGTCTTCCAAGAATAATAGACATACTATCATCCTTGGGAATATCAAGAATAACAAAGTCCGTTAAAATAGTAATGTTTGCAACCACAATAGGCACATCCTCACAAATACCGACTGGTATAGTAGTTGATTTATTAGCCATTTGCAAAGATATTTCAGTAGGTGTCAACTTATTCAAGTCAAGTCTACGATATAAAGAAAGAGGCATAACACTGACACCGGCTCCAAGATCACATAAAGCAGTTTTAACATAACTTCTCTTAATGGAGCAAGGTATATTAGGTACTCCGGGATCTCCAAGTTTCTTTGGTATTCCACCTTTAAAAGTATAATTAGCAAGCATGGTGGAAATTTCAGCTTCAGGTATCTTTCTTTTATTAGTAATAATATCCTTCATATACTTAGCATAAGGATTTGTTTTGAGCACATCAGTTAATCGCATACGCAAAAAGATGGGTCTAATCATTTCAGCAAAGCGCTCAAAATCCTCATCATCCTTTTTCTTGGATGGTTTCGGAGGAAAAGGCATGGGTTTGTGAACCCATGGTTCCCTTTCTTTACCATGTTTCCTAGCAACGAAGTCTCTTTTATCATAACGTTGATTCTTTGATTGTGGGTTATCAAGGTCAACAGCAGGTTCAACTTCTACATTATTATCATTACTAGGTTGAGCATCAACATGAACATTATCATTAACATTATCACTAGGTTCATGTTCATCACCTGATTGTGTTTCAGCATCAGAAACAGAGATATCATTTGGATTCTCAGGTGGTTCAGCAATAGGTTCACTAGAAGTTTGCAAAGTCCTATCATTTTTCTTTTTCTTCCTCTTAGAAGAACTAGGTACATCAATATTATTTCTCTGAGAGTCTTGCTCGATTCTCTTAGGGTGGCCTTCAGGATACAGAGGTTCCTGAGTCATTCTACCAATTCTAGTAGCCACTCTAACAACATAATCATTTTTCTTACTATTCATTTCATCAAGCGCTTCTTTCTGAGCTTTAAGTACTTGTTCTACTTGAGTGGTAACCATAGAAGCATGTTTGCTAACAAGTTTAAGTTCACCCCTAATATCGGCCATATAATCACCCAAGCATTTAATCATAAAGGTATTCTGTTTCAACCGTCTACCAAAATAAGCATTAAAGTCATCTTGCTTAAACATAAAGTCATCAAACTCATCCAAGCACTGACTAGCAATTTTAGTAGGAGGGACTTCAGCTTTATCATATCTATAGAGAGAATTTACCTTTACTACCTGTGTCGGGATATCGGGAGGTTCTTCAGTAAATAAGTAATTGAGATCATATACTTCTTCAACAGGCGGTAAATTAAGACCATGTATTTCTTCAATAGGAGGTAAATTCTTAACATCTTCAACTTTAATACCTTTTTCTTTCATAGATTTCTTTGCCTCTTGCATATCTTCGGGACTGAGAAATAGAACACCTCTCTTCTTCGGAGTTGGTTTAGGAATAGGCTCAGTAATTGGCTCTGGAACTGGCTCAGGAGGTGCCCAATTATTTTCAT
Source organism: Triticum dicoccoides (assembly GCF_002162155.2). NCBI lineage: Eukaryota > Viridiplantae > Streptophyta > Magnoliopsida > Poales > Poaceae > Triticum > Triticum dicoccoides. Next base: position 289,288,557 of record NC_041387.1, on the reverse strand, counting down.
TTACCAACATATTATTCAATAGAATTTCAGCTTCATCCGGTGTTCTTTCCCTGAAAAGAGAACCAACACAACTATCCAGGTAATCTCTGGAAGCATTGGTTAGTCCATTATAAAAGATATCAAATATTTCAGGTTTCTTAAGAGGATGATCAGGCAAAGCATTAAGTAACTTGAGAAGCCCCCCCCCCCCAAGCTTGTGGCAGACTCTCTTCTTCAATTTGCACAAAATTGTATATTTCCCTCAAGGCAGCTTGTTTGTTATGAGCAGGAAAATATTTAGCAGAGAAGTAATAAATCATATCCTGGGGACTTTGCACACAACCAGGATCAAGAGAATTAAACCATATCTTAGCATCACCCTTTAATGAGAACGGAAATATCTTGAGTAAATAAAGGTAGCGCGATCTCTCATTATTAGTAAACAGGGCAGCTATATCATTTAACTTAGTAAGATGTGCCACAACAGTTTCAGATTCATAGCCATAAAAAGGATCAGATTCAACCAAAGTAATTATATCTGGATCAACAGAAAAATCATAATAATCCTGATCGGGAACACAAATAGGTGAAGTTGCAAAAGCAGGGTCGGGTTTCATTCTATCTCTAAAAGATTCTTTACTCCATTTAACTAGCAACCTCTTAAGTTCATATCTATCCTGGCAAGCAAGAGTAGCTGCAGAAGATTCAGCATCAAAAAGGTAACCCTCGGGAATAGCAGGCAAATTTTCATCATCACTAACATCATCGTATTCAGGTGCAATAATTTCTCTTTCTCTAGACCTAGCAATTTGCTCATCAAGAAATTCACCAAGGGGCACAGTAGTATCAAGCATAGAAGTAGTTTCATCATAAGTATCATGCATAGCAGAAGTGGCATCATCAATAACATGCGACATATCAGAATTCATAGCAGTAGTAGGTTTAGGTGTCGCTAGCTTACTTATAACAGAAGGAGAATCTAGTGCAAGGCTAGATGGCAGTTCCTTACCTCCCCTCGTAGTTGAGGGCAAAATAGTAGTTCGATCATCTTTCAAGTTCTTCATAGTGTCCAGCAGATATAAATCCTAAGTGACTCAAAGAATAGAGCTATGCTCCCAGGCAACGGCTCCAGAAAAAGGTCTTGATAACCCACAAGTATAGGGGATCGCAACAGTTTTCGAGGGTAGAGTATTCAACCCAAATTTGTTGATTCGACACAAGGGGAGCCAAAGAATATTCTCAAGTATTAGCAGCTGAGTTGTCAATTCAACCACACCTGGAAACTTAGAATCTGCAGCAAAGTGTTTAGTAGCAAAGTAATATGATAATGGTGGTAATAGTAACAAAAGTAAAGACAGCAAAAGTAATGTTTTTGGTATTTTTGTAGTGATTGTAACAGTAGCAACAGAAAACTAAATACGCGGGAACCAGTATATGAAAAACTCGTAGGCACCGGATTAGCGATGGATAATTATGCCGGATGCGGTTCGTCATGTAACAGTCATAACATAGGGTGACACAGAACTAGCTCCAGTTCATCAATGTAATGTAGGCATGTATTCCGTATATAGTCATACGTGCTTATGGAAAAGAACTTGCATGACATCTTTTGTCCTACCCTCCCGTGGCAGCAGGGTCCTATTGGAAATAAGGGATATTTAGGCCTCCTTTTAATAGAGAACCGGAACAAAGCATTAGCACATAGTGAATACATGAACTCCTCAAACTATGATCATCACCGGGAGTGGTCCCGATTATTGTCACTTCGGGGTTGCCGGATCATAACACATATTAGGTGACTATAGACTTGCAAGATAGGATCAAGAACACACATATATTCATGAAAACATAATAGGTTCAGATCTAAAATCATGGCACTTGGGCCCTAGTGACAAGCATTAAGCATAGCAAAGTCATAGCAACATCTATCTCAAAACATAATGGATACTAGGGATCAAACCCTAACAAAACTAACTCGATTACATGATAACTCTCATCCAACCCATCACCGTCCAGCAAGCCTACGATGCAATTACTCACGCACGACGGTGAGCATCATGAAATTGGTGATGGAGGATGGTTGATGATGATGACGGTGACGAATCCCCCTCTCCGGAGCCCAGAACGGACTCCAGATCAGCCCTCTCGAGAGAGATTAGGGCTTGGCGGCGGCTCTGTATCGTAAAACGTGATGATTTCTTCTCTCTGATTTGTTTCTCCCCCAAAGCCAATATATGGAGTTGGAGTTGGCGTCGGAGGGCCACCAGGGGGCCCACGAGGTAGGGGGCGTGCCCACGGGGCACGCCCCCCACCCTCGTGGATAGGGTGTGGGCCCCCTGGTCTTCATCTTTTGCGAGGATTTTTTATTGTTTTTTCTAAGGTGTTCCGTTGAGTTTCAGGTCATTCCGAGAACTTTTATTTTCTACACATAAAACAACACCATGACAATTCTGCTGAAAACAGCGTCAGTCCGGGTTAGTTCCATTCAAATCATAAAAGTTAGAGTCCAAAACAAGGGCAAAAGTGTTTGGAAAAGTAGATACGACGGAGACGTATCAATGACGTGTGGTACTACCGCGCCGTCGCGAGCGGGTGGGGGTTAAGAGTGGGGCAGGGGGAGTTCCAACTCCCCCATACCCATTCATCTCTTTTACCCACCCTGTCTCTCTCTCTCTCTCTCCTGCCCATGAACGGCGTCAGAGGTCTTCACCGGATCTCCATCTCCGGCCGCTCTCCTCAGATTCTGACCGGTGGGATCGTTCCCCACCTCGCCCCCTTGCCATGGACCAAGGTTTTTCCCCAAGTTCCTCTTCTTTTCTTCCATTCTTGTACTTCTAGGTCTTGGGGAGATGCATGTGGTGTTCATGCGATTTTTGGCTAAATCTGTGCAAGAGGGATTTGTAGGAGAGTGGTAGTGCAGTAAGCATGCTTTTTGGATTGACAGAATAGTCCAGTTTGATCAACGGTAGTACCAATCTAGTTTTGCAGATATTTAGATCCAGATCCGTGGTTACTGCGACGTATTTGATCCGTGCAGTACTACCGCTCCTCCTGGAGCGGTACTACCGCATCCACGCCCATAGCATGCTCCATGCGGTACTACTGCTCCCTTGTGCGGTACTACCGCTCGGAGCGCCGAAGTAAAAAATTACTTCCGCTCCAGGCGTGGTATTACTGTGCCATGCCGGCACGGTACTACCGCGGCTGGCGCGGATGTAATTTTTTACATCCGTACGCCGGTCCAGTACTACCGTAGAGGCAAATTTTGCTATTTTATCTCTCCAAATCTCTTGCTTACTTGTTTCTTTTGGCTTTGGCCTTGGCATTTGCATTGATCCTTCTTGTTTTTCGTGTGTGTTCTTGTGTTTTGTGTCTAGGTGGTGGCTCCGGTTCCCATGTTCGTCGCTTGAATCCCAGCCGCGACACAGGGCCAAAGCATCTGCGCAACCAAGATGAAGCTCCAGAGGGCTCCAATGCCTCCCAACGCAGAACCAAGCACACCGCCACCAAGCAGAGGGAGCCCACCATGGGCATGGATGAGATACCTCTGGCCGAGTTCATTGTTCGAAGGAAGATCAACCCCTATGTGAATCCCCATGCTAACCTCAGAGGGAATGATCTGTTCTCGACCAAGCAGCAGAACCTTATCTATCTGGATGTGATCAAGGCCAAGCATAACGTCTATGTGGAAGTTCAATGGATTAACATGAATCACATGAGGCAGGACAAGCACCATGGCAATTTCGGAGAGGCTTTGGATCTGGTGGAGCAGTTCGGCATTGAGCATATGCTTACCTTTCACCTGGACTTTGACCGAGACATTGTGGTTCAGTTCTTTGCTTCGGTCCACTTCGATTTCGATGAAGCAAGGACCATGACATGGATGACCAATGGTCAATGGATGACTGCTAAGTGGAAGGATTTCATGGATTTGCTTCACGTTCCAGATGCGGGGCTCGACACGCCCGTTGGAGTTCGCCCTCATGCCAACTCTGAGTCCGCCAATAAGAACAAGCTCCAGCCCTTCCTTGTTGAGAAGACACTTCCTAGCACGAATAAGGTGTGGGTGCTGAACTCCTTCCTTGACATCATGCATCGGCTCTTCCACAACACCCTCCTCCCACGCATTGGTGACATGGGCCAAGTGCATGCCTATCTTGTGGATATGATGATCATTTGTGAGGATGCTCGTCAGGCTCAGACTCAACCACTTGATGTCTCACATATCATGTGGTGTGAGCTTCAGTTTGCGGTGTTCAACCATAAGGTCCCCATCTATGGGCCTTACCTGTTTCACTTGATCTCCAAGACTTGGGAGAAGCTCTATCCCAATGATGAGTTCGTTGCCCCTGGCTGGATTCATCATGAGCCCATCAAGCTCTGCATCAAGAGCCAATGGGCTAACACCACCACTACGGCCGAGGCTTCCAAGATGGCTGTGGATGAGGAGGAGATTGAGGAGGAGGAAGCTACTGAGGACCGTTTTGCTGGTTACACTCCTCCCTCTACTGAGCCCTCTTGGGCGAAGAAGCTGAAGACAAAGATGAAGAGGTTGTTCTGCATGCAGACCTAGGGTCAGTACATGGCCCATGTTGCTCAGAAGGAGAGTCGCCGTCGCGACAAGAGGATCTTGAGGGCATGTGGCGAGGAGGTGTCTAGCGGATCCGAGAAGCACATTACCCCCGAGGCTGCATGGATGGCTAAGCAGGGCTACAAGTGGACTGATTCTGAGGAGGAGACCATTCCCGCAGCTGAGTCGGAGGAGGAGTCGTTTTCAGCCTGAGCTAACACCTATGTCGTAGGTGTCCTCTCTGCCTTTTTGGTTTCTCGATGCCAAAGGGGGAGAGAGTGTAGGATTTGTGTGTCGTGTGTCGTGTGTTTTAGCTCTGTTGCTTTGCTTTTCGTTTATTGAACCTCGTTTGCTTTGGTTTAGTTTGTTTGGTTTGTGCTCGTAAGACCAAGTTATCTATCATATGGTGTAAGACATATGCACTCCTGCTTATCTTTCTGTCTTCGTTACTTAGTTATATCCATCATCTTACCTACTTGGTTAGTGTTGATTATACTATTGTAACAGATGACTTGTCTGTAAAATATAGGGGGAGTGTGCCGTGCAGTCCAAAGCACATCTCTAGAGTGCACACATTTAGGGGTAGCCCGTCTATATTTTATAGATTGTGGGTTTGCTGTTGCCTCACTTTATATCCCTATGTGCAAATCCCGTATTGTCATCAATCCACCAAAAAGAGGGAGATTGTTAGTGCATATTTATCACTTAGTAGTTTTGGTGATTGATGACAATGCGTTTGTGAACTAATCGTGTGCATTGAGCTTTTCAGATATATCATGTCTGAACACAAGACGATTTGATGCCCCTCAAAGACTATTGAAGACGGCGTTTCTCTATGTTTCTTTTTGGTGGATTTGAGTTGTAGGAAAGCCATACTATTAAGATGGGGTCCATGTTGGAAAGGCTTGGGTGGAATCTCACGTACACATGTTCCTTTTGCACCTCCTTTCCTTTGGCTCTTTGGAGCTTCCTCCGTCTCACCGTGTCTCTGCAGAATGAATGACTCCTAGTGTTGCTGTTCAAAGGTTGGTGGTAGTACTGCTCCCCAAAGTGGTACTACAACAGGCACCAGCGGTAGTACCGGGCTTCGGCACGGTAGTACCGCAGGCACCCATGGTAGTACCACTCCTCCTGAGCGGTAGTACCGTGAGCTCTGGCCAGGTGCTGTTGCGCGACCGGTAGTAGGGGCGGATGTAATTTTCTACATCCGCGGCCCATGCGGTAGTACTGTGCTTTGGCATGGTAGTACCGTGCAGCCTGGCCAGGCACAGTGGCATGAGAGGAAGTAGGGGCGGATGTAATTTTTTACGTCCGCGCCCTACACGGTAGTACTGCACCTGGTTTGCGGTAGTACCGTGTCAGACTTTTGCATAGATAAAAACTTAGCGAATGTAGTCACGGATGTAATTTTTTATATCCATGCCTATCGTGCCTGGACTGTGCCTGCCTTGCGGTAGTACCGCATGGGGTCGCGGTAGTACCGCGTCAGCGGTTCTACCGCCCCCTTGTCGGTGCTCATCACGATGAGTCCAAGCCCCGCCGCACCCACGGTAGTACCATGGACCTCTGCAGCAGTACCATTAGGTCCATGCGGTAGTATCGCTCCTGTTGTGTGGTAGTACCGCGGGTCGCGGGCTGAGTTGGTGGGTAACGGTTGGAATTGTCCCGTGACTATAAAAGGGGTGTCTTCTTCCTCTAGTTGACCACCTCTTCCATCCCTAAGCTCCATTGTTGCTCCAAGCTCCATTTTTGCCCGATCTCTCTCCCTAGCCAATCAAACTTGTTGATTTCTAGGGATTGGTTGAGAAGGCCCCGATCTACACGTCCACCAAGAGAAATTTGATTCCCCCCACTAATCCCTTGCGGATCTTGTTAATCCTGGGTGTTTGAGCACCCTAGACGGTTGAGGTCACCGCGGAGCAATAGTCCATTGTGGTGAAGCTTCGTGGTGTCGTTGGGAGCCTCCAATTAAGTTGTGGAGATTGCCCCAACCTTGTTTGTAAAGGTTTGGCTGCCGCCTTCAACGGCACCAATAGTGGAATCACGACATCTCGCATTGTGTGAGGGCGTGAGGAGAATACGGTGGTCCTAGTGGCTTCTTGGGGAGCATTGTGCCTCCACACCGCTCCAACAGAGACATACTTCCCCTCAAAGGGAAGGATCTTTGGTAACACATCCTCGTCTTCATCCGTTCCACTCTTGATTATCTCTTACCTTCAGTTGCGCAAATATATATTGTGTTCTATCCTTTACTTGCTTGTGTGCTTATTGTTGTTGCATCATATAGGTTGCTCACCTAGTCGCATATCTAGACAATCTACTTTCATGCAAAGTTTAATTTGGTAAAGAAAAGCTAGAAATTGTTAGTTGCCTATTCACCCCCCTCTCTAGTCAACTATATCGATCCTTTCACCGGTAAAAATCGATCGGTTTTTCTCCGGTTCTTTTCGTTTTTTGGTTAGTTAGTTTAGATCGGTTTTCTTTTTTTAGATCTGTTAGTTTAGCGAACGTTCACCCTTTAGTTTCTTTTAGCGAACGGATTCGTTTGTTAAGTCCTGTTAGCAGACGTTCATCCGATAGATTTTTCTTTTTCTTTTTATTTTTTGGTCAGGGACCTATCCGCGAATACTTTTATCGCGATTTAGCCCCTGATCTTAAAACTAGCATAACTTTTAGCTCTTTTATCCAAATTAGATGAAACCAACACCTAAATCTTCGTAACGATCCCCTCTTTCCATTAAACCAACTTGAACATGATTTTGACAAATTAAAATTTGGGTTTAGTTTAGATTAGTATCCAATCTTGTTTCGTTTGTATCTTGAGTTTGGTAGCTCCGATTGAGTTGTTTCTTTTTGCAAATCATAGCTAATCACATGTACCTACTATTAAGATCTAATCCACATGAAAATAATGCTGTTAGGTTTTGCTTTCTATTTAGTTTAGTCGTTTGCTTGTTTTTTATTTGGATCTCTTCTCGATTTTCTCTTTGTTTCGATTGATTGTTTACTTATGTATGTTACTGTTTGTCTACGCTAGATTATCCGGAGTGTGAATCTTGTTACTACGAATCCCTAGAGTTTGCAGATCATCAGCAAGGCAAGTTACACTTTGATCATACTCTTTTATACCCAGTTTTTACTATGCATTACTTTTGCCCCTCAAATATTTGCATCAGTAGGATTGGGAACATGTGGTTTGGCTGTAGTACTTGAGGTAGGAACCTAATACCTTTGATCACCCCGGGAATATACATTATGCTCAATTATTGCTTAGCCATGCTCGTAGACGGGGATTGGATCATGATACACATGGAAGTTCTGAGAGTTATTAATTTTGGATAACATTAAGGTGGCAACTTTAATACACATCTGGGTGGATTGGTTGGGGCACCTGGAGAATCCAGTGCTAGCCTGTTTGGGAAATCCCGGAGTACCCGTGTGATTTTTCCTCGGTTCGCCACCCAGGATCAAAGGGATCATATGATATTTCATGCCTAGAAACTTCCGTGTGCAGCCACAGGCCATTATGGGCTCTGGCATAGTTGAGTAAGTTGCGTGAGCTCTCGAAGAGGTGGACTAGCAGATGTAGGGGAAAGTAGGTGTATCGGTCTGCCCGGAGTAGAGAGTTAATGCTTCAGAAAGACTATGTCTTGATCTTCTGATCATGGATACGGTCGAGTCTTGTGGGGAAAAGCGTGCAACCTCTGCAGAGTGTATAAACTAATAATGGTTAGTCGTGTCCCTGGTTATGGACATCTTGAGTATCTGGAATTGGATATTATTGTTGATCTCAGCACTCTTAAATTAATTGAATTGGTTTTAATGATGATACTTGTTTAATTGGGTTTGAGTTGGAGGAACCTTCTCAAATATTGGTACAACTGGGGAGTAGTAAATAACTTTATTCCTTTGTTGTAGGGAAAAACTAGCTTTATGCAAAACCTTGAACTTAGAGCCTCCACCAGCCAAATATTGCATGTAGATATAGTTTCTTGCATTCATTGCTTTACAGTGTAACTCTCCCAGCATATTCAGTGTGCTGACCTACACGGCTGTAACGTCTCATGTTGCAGACTTCTCAGACGATGAATAAGGTGCGATAGGTCGTTGTCTTGCACTCAACTATGCCGTTGGAGTTGATGGACTCATTTACCTTTGAAGCTTCCGCAGTTATTTAGTTTAGATGGCTTTGAGCCATATTTATTTTGTAATCATACTCTTTATGAGGACCTCGATGTAATAAGTCTGTGATTGAACTCTGCTATAATTCCTCGAGTACTGTGTGTGTCAGCATTATCGATCTAGGGATGACATTTAAGCACGGAGACTTCGGTCCATTGGGATTGTGGTCGCTACAAAAAGACTACAAAATAGTAGATCGGAAACTAGTATGATGTAGAAGAGATTCAATATAATGGAAAATAGACCCGGGGACCAAAGGTTTAACTAGTGGCTTCTCTCAAGATAGCAAATATTATGGTGGCTGAACAAATTACTGCCGAGCAATTGATAGAAAAGCGCGAAGTTATGACGATATCTAAGGCAATGATCATGAACATAGGCATCACGTTCGTGTCAAGTAGACCAAAACGATTCTGCATCTACTACTATTACTCCACACATCGACCGCTATCCAGCATGCATCTAGAGTATTAAATTCAGAAAGAACGGAGTAACACATTTAGTAAGACGACATGATGTAGAGGAATTAACTCAAGCAATATGATGAAAACCCTTGCTGCCCCTACTGTCACTAGGAAAGGACACCGCAAGATTGAACCCAAAGCTAAGCACTTCTCCTATTGCAAGAAAAACCAATCTAGTAGGCCAAACTAAACCGATAATTCGAAGAGACTTGCAAAGATATCTAATCATGCATATAATAATTCAGAGAAGAACCAAATAATATTCATACATAATATGATCATAAATCCACAATTCATCGGATCTCGGCAAACACACCGCAAAAGAATACATCGAATAGATATCCAAGAACATCAAGGAGAACATGGCATTGAGAATCAAAGAGAGAGAAGAAGCCATCTAGCTACTAGCTATGGACCCGTAGGTCTGTGGTAAACTACTCACGCTTCATTGGAGATGTAATGGTGTTGATGTAGAAGCCCTCCGTGATTGAATCCCTCTCCGGCAGGACGCCGAAAAAGGTCCCTAGATGGGATCTCATGGGTACAGAAGGTTGTGGTGGTGGAAAAGTGGTTTCGTGGCTCCCCTGGAAGTTTTCAGGGTATAAGAGTATATATATAGGTGAAGGAACTAGGTCAGGATACCCACGAGGGGCCCACGAGGTAGGGGGACGCGCCCTACCCCCTGGGCGCGCCCTCCACCCTCATGGCCACCTCGTTGCGTCTATAACTTCATCTCCAAATCTCCTGGTTTGCTTCTAGTCCAAGAAAGATCATCGCGAAAGTTTCACTCCGTTTGGTATTCCTTTTCTGCGAAACTCTAAAATAAGCAAAAAAAAGAAACTGGCACTGGGCTCTAGGTTAATTGGTTAGTCCGAAAAATAATATAAAATAGCATATAAATGCATATTAAACATCCAAAACAGATAATATAATAGCATGGAACAATAAAAAATTATAGATACGCTGGAGACGTATGAAGCATCCCCAAGCTTAATTCATGCTCGTCCTCGAGTAGGTAAATGATAAAAACAGAATTTTTGATGTCGAATGCTACCTAACATATTTATCCATGTAATTTTCTTTATTGTGGCATGAATGTTCATATCCGAAAGATTCAAAACAAAAGTTTAATATTGACATAAAAACAATAATACTTCAAGCATACTAACAAGGCAATTATGTCTTCTCAAAATAGCATGGCCAAAGAAAGCTTATCCCTACAAAATCATATAGTCTGGCTATGCTCCAACTTCATCACACAAAATACTTAAATCATGCACAACCCCGGTTTCAGCCAAGAAATTGTTTCATACTTTAGTATTCTCAAACTTTTTCAACTTTCATGCAATACTTGAGCGTGAGCCATGGACATAGCACTATAGGCGGAATAGAATGGGGGTTGTGGAGAAGACAAAAAGAGGGAGATAGTCTCACATCAACTAGGCGTATCAACGGGCTATGGAGATGCCCATCAATAGATATTAATGTGAGTGAGTAGGGATTGCCATGCAACGGAAGCACTAGAGCTATAAGTGTATGAAAGCTCAAAAAGGAAACTAAGTGGGTGTGCATCCAACTTGTTTGCTCATGAAGACCTAGGGCATTTGAGGAAGCCCATCATTAGAATATACAAGCCAAGTTCTATAATGAAAACTTCCACTAGAGTATGAAAGTGACAAAATAAGAGACTTTCTATGATGAAGATCATGGTGCTACTTTGAAACACAAGTGTGGAAAAAGGATAGTAACATTGCCCCTTCTCTCTATTTCTCTCATTTTGTTTTCTCTTTCCCCCCTTTTTTATTTTTCTCTTTTCTCTTGGCTTCTTTGGCCTCTCTCTCTCTCTCTCTCTCTCTCTCTCTCTCTCTCTTTATTTCCTGACATGGGACAATGCTCTAATAATGATGATCATCACACTTCTATTTACTTACAACTCGAAAAATTACAACTCAATGCTTAGAACAAAAATATGACTCTATGTGAATGCCTCCGGTGGTGTACCAGGATATGCAATGAATCAAGAGTGACATGTATGAAATAATTATGAAAGGTGACTTTGCCACAAATACGATGTCAACTAAATGATCATAGCAATATGACAATGATGAAGCGTGTCATAGTAAACGGAACAGTGGAAAGTTGCATGGCAATATATCTCAGAATGGCTATGGAAATGCCATAATAGGTAGATATGGTGGCTATTTTGAGGAAGGTATATGGTAGGTGTATGGTACTGACGAAAGTTGTGCGGCACAAGAGAGGCTATCAATGGTGGAAGGGTGAGAGTGCATATAATCCATGGACTCAACATTAGTCATAAAGAACTCACATACTTATTGCAAAAATCTATAAGTCATTGAAACCAAACTCTACGCGCATGCTCCTAGGGGAAGGGTCGGTAGGAGTTAACCATCGCGCGATCTCGACCTCCACACAAAGGATGACAATCAAAAAATATTTCATGCTCCAACTTTGTTACATAACGGTTCACCATACGTTTACGCTACGGGACTCCCAAACCTCAACACAAGTATTTCTCAAATTCATAATTATTCCACCAGCATGACTCTAATATCAACATCTTCATACCTCAAAACAATCATAAAGAATCAAACTTCTCATAGTATCCAATGCACTTTTTATGAATGTTTTTATTATACCCCCCTTGGATGCCCATCATATTAGGACTAATTTTATAACCAAAGCAAATTACCATGCTGTTCTAAAAGACTCTCAAAATAATATAAGCGGAGCATGGGAGTTCAATAATTTCTATAAAATAAAGCCACTGTTGTGCTCTAAAAAAGATATAACTGAAGTACTAGAGCAATATTGCCTAGCTCAAGAGATATAAGTGAAGCACATAGAGTATTCTAATAAATCATGATCCATGCGTGTCTCTCCCAAAATGTGTGTGCAGCAAGGATGATTGTGTTAAACTAAAAAGCAAAGACTCAAATCATACAAGACGCTCCAAGCAAAACACATATCATGTGGTGAATAAAAATATAGCCTCAAGTAAATTTACCGATAGACGAAGACGAAAGAGGGGATGCCTTCTGGGGCATCCCCAAGCTTAGGCTTTTGGTTGTACTTGAATAATACCTTGGGGTGCCTTGGGCATCCCCAATCTTAGGCTCTTGCCACTCCTTATTCCATTGTCCATCAAATCCTTACCCAAAACTTGAAAACTTCACAACACAAAACTCAACAGAAAATCTCATGAGCTCCGTTAGTATAAGAAGATAAATCATCACTTTAAGGTACTGTTGAACACTCATTCTTTATTTATATAGGTGTAATATCTACTGTATTACAACTTTTCCATGGTTCATACCCCCCGATACTACCCATAGATTCATCAAAATAAGCAAACAACACGCGAAAAACAGAATCTGTCAAAAACAGAATAGTCTGTAGTAAGCTGTAACTCTCGAATACTTCTGTAACTCCAAAAATCTAGCAAATAAGGAAAATCTGAGAAATTTGTGTAAAAATGCATAGAAAAAAGAATCATATCAAAAGCACGTTTCTGTGAATTTTCAAAAACTAATTTACTGGGCGCAAAAGTTTCTGATTTTCAGCAGGATCAACACAGCTATCACCGTAAGTTGTCCTAAAGGTTTAACTTGGCACAAACACTAATTAAAACATAAAACCACATCTAACCAGAGGCTAGATGAATTATTTATTACTAAACAGGAACAAAAAGCAAAGAACAAAAATAAAATTGGGTTGCCTCCCAACAAGTGCTATTGTTTAACGCCCTTAGCTACGCATTGATAATTTTAATGATGCTCACATGAAAGACAATAATTGAAGCACAAAGAGAGCATCATAAAATATGTGGCAAACACATCTAAGTCTAACATACTTCCTATGCATAGGCATTTTATAAGCAAACAAATTATCAAGGCAAGCAAAAACTAGCATATGCAAGGAAGAAGAAAGAGACGATAGCAATCTCAACATGAAGAGAGGTGATTTAGGTACATGAAAATTTCTACGACCATATTTTCCTCTCTCATAATAATTACATGTAGGATCATAAGAAAATTCGACAAATATAGCTATCACAAAACATATTCTCAACACGAATAAACAAAAAATAGGTATTCCATAAACAAAGGATTTATACAGTACGAAATAGAAAAAAGACAGACTAATTCGATTCTAAAAAATCGATAATAAATATTTTATTCTGCTTAAATTGTCCCAACAAGGAGAGATATTCAATATTTGAATCAGATTGGATTTCGTAGTATATCAATGTGAGCCAAACTATTACTATTTCATCTAACTTGAATAACCAAGGACTGAATTTGACTATGGATTCTGATAACTCGAGAAGTTTTTATTTGGTTATGATCCAAAAAGAAAAAAGAAAGGTTTAACAAGCCATGAGAAAATAGAGTAAAGTAACCATGTGTTTTGTTTGCATAACGTGTAGACACCTCGCCATACAATCGAAATAGAAACATGGGACGATTCCAGAATTTTGAATAGATCCGTGGGGATGAGAGAAGTTGTTGTTGAGAAATATGAAATTGGAAAGGAAGTCAAACTCCCTATGGAACCTGTGATCGGTTGTAACTCTATTTTAGTGATACGAAAACTTGCTATTCACTCAGTTTCTGGTCAATAATAAGATTATGTAGGAGAGATGGCTGAGTGGTTCAAGGCGTAGCATTGGAACTGCTATGTAGGCTTTTGTTTACCGAGGGTTCATATCCCTCTCTTTCCATTTCTGTTAATTCACCAATGTTACCGACCACAATGAAATTTCTAGTAAGAGGAAAATCCATCGACTTTCTAAATCGTGAGGGTCAAGTCCCTCTATCCCCAATAAAAAGCCCATTTTACTTCCTAACTATTGTACTAACCTCTATTTTTCATTAATGGTTCAAACAAGATTCACTATCTTTCTTATTCTACTCTTTCACAAACGGATCCAAACTGACTTCTTTGGATCTTTATCCCATTCATACAAATGAACATATTATAGTATAGGCAAGTAATCCCTATTATTAAGTAAGTCATTCACAATCCATATCATTATCCTGATATTTACTAAGTCCAATTTGAGAATACTTTTTTTCTTTTTTAGTCCCTTTAATTAACATAGATACAAGTACTCTACTAGGATGATGCACAATAATAGTCAGATAGCTTAGTTGGTAGAGCAGAGGATTGAAAATCCTCGTGTCACCAGTTCAAATCTAGTTCCTGGCACAGAACGAACAATGAATGCCTTTTTAGGAAAGAAAAGGGCCACATATTTTTTATAGGGAAAAGCTTTTTTAAGGGGAAGAATCATCAACAAAAAATCCAGGAAAGAACAGCGAAGGGAAAACATGAAAAAACAAGTGTTTTCCCGGAGCGGAATAGCGGAAATTCCATACGTTGATCACTAACGTTGCATGTCTTTCCTTAAGCTGGAGTACTTTGAGTTAGAAGGCCTACTTTATTCGTCCTTTTAAAGCCTACTTATTCGTCTAGCTATTTGCAATTCTAATAAATAACCCGATCATATCATCTCTTGGAAAACCCTAAGACTACCCAAGGTTGTACCCTACAGTGTTACATATAGTCTATACTTGTGTATATGTTGCCTTCTGGGGTGGAAAGCTAGAACCAAGTAGTCTAGGTATCAATTCCAATTTAAGTCAATGATCCTCATTTTCTCCAACATTAAGAAGATTATTGGTAAGGTGACCAACCATCACGCAGGATTCCGGGTCGGAGTAGCACCTCTTGCCTGATATATATAGGTCGTTACTGGCGATTCGTTTGTGCCCTATGGTGTTCAATTGCCCGTTTGTTCCCTCCCCCTCGGGACGGGTCAACCTACTTTGCCCGCTCAGGCGCTCCAAAATGCTCTGACTAGACCGCCGACACCCATGATTTGTCCATCATTCAAAATGGCATTTCGTAAGGGCTCATAAGGTAGGAGGAATCAAAGATCCTCCGTGCACTTTCGCCTAGAGTTAGTTTTATTTTTCACTACTATCTGAGTGGTGGCTAAGCCCTGAAACTTTTCCTTGAAATGAAATAAAGATCTAACTTTATTCCAGTAGTGGTTTCCGCAAATGTATATAATCTTGTTGATTAACAACCACTTTCCATACCCTGCAATTCAAAGGCCATCACCTCTAGTCTTTTAGTAACATATCAGTAAACAAGGCTCTCCTCGTGTAGCTTTTTGTTCTCGAGGAATAAAATCTCATTGATTACTTATAATGTTGGATGAAGCAAGTTACAACATTGGTTCTTTCGTGATTCACGTATATTGGAAATCTCTTTCTTTAGGAAATGGGATGGAATTCAATTCTAACTTAGGGATTCTCTTCTTCCTGAACATTCATGAAAAGAAGGACTCTGGCTTTAATGTTGAAGTTTAGTACTAGGCCGAGCGTACTTACCTACTTAGACAAGAGGGATACTTATAGATCTCTATGAGCGTAAGGCAAAGTGGGCAAGACTACTTCCACAACTACATTTTCGCTTAAGTAGGACCTGTGAGACCTCGAAGCAACCGTCTACTACTAGTTATAGATGCTATCTCTAATTGAATTGAATGGATGCTTCACAGCGGTTCTGCGATAGGCAGGGTAGCCGGGTGAACATAGGCAGCTATTCCTATAGAACACAAGTCTTTCTCTAAAGCACGACCTTCCGATTAGACTACGTCTGGTCTCTACCCTTTTTATTCCAAAAATGGGTCTTCGATCAAAATTATCTGGTGTCTATGTCCATGCCTGAGGTTGGTAAACCCTATATCTATTGCGGGGTGGTTTGAGGAAGGAACAACTTGTAACCCATGACTTACTACTACGAAGATTCTTGCGGAGAGATTTGCGCATATAGATAGGTCGGGATGAGGAAGCTCCGTAGTCAACTAATAGATAGAAAATCCACCTTGTGAACCGTGTTTATCTTAAAGTACTATCTGAGAAGGAATATACCTATTCCAATCCCTCTAGTGGCTATACTGATTGACATAGGTAGCTTTCATAGTCAAAGCTCACAAGGCCAAATGCTCTATTGGAGTGGGCGCGAACACACACAATCAAGGTTCAAAGAACTTCTACTTCATGCCTTGAGGATTCTATGACGCTCACTCAATGGTGTTGTGGCGATTGCAAGCAATCAATAAAGCAGGAAGCCAAATTATGGATCCAGGAAGGCTGCATCAGAAGGAAGAGTAGGTGTTGCTATGACGTTGGCTGGGGCTGAGACAGAGAGAGGGGAGCATAGCCCCTATGATCCCGGTAAAGAGTTCCAACAAAGCTCTTCTCAGGTTCTTTCTTTCTCTTCCATTCTTATGTTTATATATTAAAGTGTAGTTTTCTTACTTAAATATAATAATATTAATCTAATATGCCCATTGGTGTTCCAAAAGTACCTTACCGGATTCTCGGAGATGTCGACTTGGATTGACTTATACAATGTTATGTATCGAAAAAGGACACTTTTTTTAGTTCACTGCCCTATACATAGAAAGAATTGCTTTTCCACCGGTATCAACATTCTATCTCGAATCAGTAGCAATAATTGTTGTATTGTGAGCCAGCCCCGTAAGACACTATGCACCTCCAAATTCTATATGATTTTTCCAATCATTTAATTTACATGACCTGCAAATAAGATAAGATCTTGGCTCGACCTACAAAAAAACAACTATATGCCCTGTAAACTTGCTTGCTTCTTCGAATCTCGAAATAACATATAGAAAGTGTTTCTGTGATGAGACCATTCTCGATCGATAAATGCGATAGGAGCCTATGTGTTTCACGGGCAGCCGACCAATAGGGGAAGGTTGTGAATCCGGCGAACCGACCGCTTTAAGATCATGATTGTCTTCACTCACTCAGTTATCAATTGAAAAAGATGACCCATTCTTCTTCGCCCTAAAAACGACAATGGTATGGTACTTTTTCTTCAAATTGAGATTGTGTGGGTGTCCGCTCATGTTCACGTTACATGTTAAATCAGGCTTTCCTTGGAAAAACCGAGGACAACCCCTATCTCAGTCTCCTTTCCTTTCTCTTTTTGGGAGCAGAGCTGAAAAAGATGGAGTTACCTGGAGATGAGATTTCTTTCTACGGATATGTAGGATAGGAATATGCTATTTGCTGCTATTACAACAAATCAACCAATCCATAGTAAGTGTTCCTGATAGAGGCGAGGGTGTCCCGATCTTTCGATGAGATGATAACTATCGATTTGGTGGAGATGACTTTGACAATCCGACTACAAACGTGCACGACGTTGCGCCTTAGCAATCGCTAAACCAATCTCCTGAGGTTACTGACGATGCTGGAAGCACGGTCAGCCTGACCACGAAGGTCTATTCCTGCAAGCAATCGAAGAACGAGCAAGAATATGATAAAGCAATCTGAATATTGCAAATATATATGAATTATTGATAATGGTGGGGATCCGTAAGCGGTCTTGGTCTGGTCGTTGGACACAAACGAAGTACACGAAGTTGCAATGGCTAACTTTTAACTAAACAAATCCCAAGGAAAAGCTACTAGATGGATCTACTTATATAGGAGCAAGGGGTGGCGGCCAAGGAGGTGGGAGGACGTCCCAAGGCAGCCTAAAACTAAATCTAGGTCGTACAAGGCCAATGGGCCCAAGTGGAGGTGATGTAACACCTTTGGACTTGTAGTTTGACTCGGATTCTGCTGCAGCATCAGATTGTTTCGTCCACAACTCAATGCTCCGGACGAATTTGAAGGTGATTCCAATTGGGTTGGAAAGTGCACGAAATCTAGTTTCCAACAAAAAAAGAATCACCCAATTCGGAGTCCGTATGAAAAACTTGTGTCCGTTTTGAGTCAGGTGTGTCTGTGCAGTCCGAATCTGAATCCAGAACGTGAGAGACTTGGACTCTATCTTCTCTTGGGCCAAAAGTGACGTGAGAGAACTTTTTGGACAGCAAATAAACATCTCTTTCTTCCTTATCTTCATATGTGGATTGTACAAATGTCCCATACACCTGCAATTAGACAAAACACAAAAGTCTGTGAAGTATTTTTGTTCTGGATAACATAAATAGATTATTGAATAGTTTGCACTAGAAATCACCTGACAAATATGCATATATGCAATATTTTTGGTCATATCCAAGGTAGTCATGTCCTCATCATCCTCCCCTTCTTGAAAATAAAGCCGTCCTCGGCGTTGCTTAATCTGAAATGTGGCTAACAAAAAAAGACAAGGTGTACATGTTGTATATGTATATGTCATCCATTTTTACTTCCCTTGATTTTTGCATATATGACACATGAATAGATGAGTAACTTGCATAGTTCATAAAATCTAAAGCCAAAAAATTAGCACAAGAAGTAGAAGGCATGAAAATATTGCAACTCAGTTTGCACATATAAGTGAAGCTCTTATTCATTTCAAAAGATTGACAATGTTCATCATTAAACCATCCCAACTTTGGTGAATAAACCTTACTTGCATCAAATTTACATGCTACAACATGCTTAAATAAGCAAACATGCAATAAGTCATTCAACACAGAATCATCACCAAGATTAGAGGTCATATCAAAATGATTAAACATTGGTTCTTTTGCATCAATAGTTAATTCAATGGGTGCACTCAAAATTGTTGGTATTTCAGTTGTTTGATCACCTGGCAAAGTCAAATTATCAACGTAGTCCTCTAAAATAGGTGGTGTGATCAAAGTAGTGGGTAGCTCATCAGATGGTGCATTCAAATTGACAAGGCATTCATCATTCTCATGTAGAGATGGAAGATCAGTACCTTTGTCATTACCTCTTATGATCAACTCAGATGATGTAGCCACTCTCGGGGGCGATGTGTCACATGGTGGAGGTGATGTAGTCCTGACAACAACGGATGTGGTTGTCATAGTATGCCTAGTAGTTGAAGGAACAATCATATCAACTCTTGGAATGTGCACCGTGCGCTTGTTCTCCTCGTGGCCAACACGTCATTTTATTTCCTGTTCAGCTTTGCAAGCAAGATGAAACAAATGGTCCATAGGATAACACTCTTCATGAATTAGTATCTCTTGAATATCACAGTTTAATCCTCCCCAAAATCTATCCATAAAATCATCTTCACTTTCTTCTAAAGAGGAATGCAACAAGGTAGTTTGTAAATCATCATAATATTTTGTTACAGTTTCACTATCTTGTTTTAAGTGTTGCAACTTCTTAATCATGTCACGAATATAATAAGCAGGGACGAAAGTATGTCGCATGGCAAGTTTCAAATCATCCCAAGTAGTAGGTATATAATCAGGGTGTAACCGACAATATTCACTCCACCAAACCAAAGCATAACCAGTGAAAGAACCAACCGCAACCTTAACCTTTTTATGTTCATTGAAATTATGGGAAGCAAATATATTTTTTATGTCGAACTCCCATTCAATATATAAAGCAGGTTTAAAACGGCCATTAAATGGTGGTATAGATACATTAACCTGATCATGTGCATTTGGATGTTTGTGCACCTCTCGTGACGGTTGTGGTATTTGCAAAGGTGGTGGCACGTCTCCCGCGATCGACAAAGCCCATGAATTGACTCTGGATCCTGTCATGATTAGTAGAACAAGAAACAAAACCCAAAAATAATGTTCCTATAACTACTAGGATGTGGTGGTAAAACGCTCACAGTAAAGCAAATATCAATGTCTTACAAGTTCTTACCATGCAGCAGGCGGTGATCGGCAACCAGCGGTGTCAAGTAATTCCGAATATTGAGTAAAGCGATTGCCAGGGGAGCGTACGTATACACGGTGTAGAAATATGTGGAGCTGGGTTGGCTATATATGGTAGCAAAAAATTAGCAATAATCAATTCAAAGATGCAATGTTGAATAAACGCTCAACGACGGTACTGTGCTGGTCCTAGGCTAGACCGAACTAGAGACGCGAGCCTAGAACACTAATGAGGTCACGTCGTAGCACAACCAGCATCAATGAAGGATACAAAGTAGCTCTGGACAGCAAGATATAAGTGAAGATCACAACGGCAGTAAAGATAATGATGTGAAACAATAGCCAAGCTGTTTTACTGAACAGTGCACAAAACAGATTCCAATCCGAATTCAGGTACGAGATTGATTCTAGATAGATCCAATTTTTTTTCTTCTCTCTTTTTTTTCTCACGCTTTTTTTTCTTTTTCTTCTCCCTCTTTTTCTTTTTTTTCTTTCCTTTTTTCTCTCTCTTTTTTCTTTATCTTCTTTTTCTCCCTCTTTCCAAGACAAACTAGATAAGATGCAGATTCGATCAGGCGAAGATGTGAGTGACCTCAACTATGATTATGACAATAAACAGTGCGTAGCACGTGGTGGAAATTGGTGGATTGGATGGTGGACAGCGGATGGGATAACGATGCAGCGGCTGCGTGACTAATGTGAACAGAACTCGAAACTCTAAAGGAACTAGACACTAAGACCGGCAACTCGACACGACGATGCAACCGATGATTCAACTATGCAAGCAATGAAAAGAAAATTGCAAAGGCTCAGGCTGGCTTGGACCAAGGATGAATAGATCTAACTCTTTTTTGTGGCTTTTTCTTGGACAATAGGTAAGAAAATAAATCTAATCTAGGAAAACTGGAAATTCTCACCGAGCAACCTGAAAACTGATACCACTTGATAGAGGCGAGGGTGTCCCGATCTTTCGATGAGATGATAACTATCGATTTGGTG
The DNA here is from genome assembly GCF_002162155.2 of Triticum dicoccoides. Taxonomy (NCBI): domain Eukaryota; kingdom Viridiplantae; phylum Streptophyta; class Magnoliopsida; order Poales; family Poaceae; genus Triticum; species Triticum dicoccoides. The sequence goes on along the minus strand of NC_041387.1, from coordinate 289,267,652 downwards.
GAGACGACTTTGACGATCCGACTACAAACATGCACGACGTTGCGCCTTAGCAATCGCTAAACCAATCTCCTGAGGTTACTGACGATGCCGGAAGCACGGTCAGCCTGACCACAAAGGTCTATTCCTGCAAGCAATCGAAGAACGAGCAAGAATATGATAAAGCAATCTGAATATTGCAAATATATATGAGGTATTGATAATGGTGGTGATCCGTAAGCGGTCTTGGTCTGGTCGTTGGACACAAACGAAGTACACGAAGTTGCAATGGCTAACTTTTAACTAAACAATTCCCCAGGAAAAGCTACTAGATGGATCTACTTATATAGGAGCAAGGGGTGGCGGCCAAGGAGGTGGGAGGACGTCCCAAGGCATCCTAAAACTAAATCTAGGTCGTACAAGGCCAATGGGCCCAAGTGGAGGTGATGTAACACCTTTGGACTTGTAGTTTGACTCGGATTCTGCTGCAGCATCAGATTGTTTCGTCCACAACTCAATGCTCCGGACGAATTTGAAGGTGATTCCAATTGGGTTGGAAAGTGCACGAAATCTAGTTTCCAACAAAAAAAGAATCACCCAATTCGGAGTCCGTATGAAAAACTTGTGTCCATTTTGAGTCAGGTGTGTCTGTGCAGTCCGAATCTGAATCCAGAACGTGAGAGACTTGGACTCTATCTTCTCTTGGGCCAAAAGTGACGTGAGAGAACTTTTTGGACAGCAAATAAACATCTCTTTCTTCCTTATCTTCATATGTGGATTGTACAAATGTCCCATACACCTGCAATTAGACAAAACACAAAAGTCTGTGAAGTATTTTTGTTCTGGATAACATAAATAGATTATTGAATAGTTTGCACTAGAAATCACCTGACAAATATGCATATATGCAATATTTTTGGTCATATTCAAGGTAGACATGTCCTCATCATCCTCCCCTTCTTGAAAATAAAGCCGTCCTCGGCGTTGCTTAATCTGAAATGTGGCTAACAAAAGAGACAAGGTGTACATGTTGTATATGTATATGTCATCCATTTTTACTTCCCTTGATTTTTGCATATATGACACATGAATAGATGAGTAACTTGCATAGTTCATAAAATCTAAAGCCAAAAAATTAGCACAAGAAGTAGAAGGCATGAAAATATTGCAACTCAGTTTGCACATATAAGTGAAGCTCTTATTCATTTCAAAAGATTGACAATGTTCATCATTAAACCATCCCAACATTGGTGAATAAACCTTACTTGCATCAAATTTACATGCTACAACATGCTTAAATAAGCAAACATGCAATAAGTCATTCAACACAGAATCATCACCAAGATTATAGGTCATATCAAAATGATTAAACATTGGTTCTTTTGCATCAATAGTTAATTCAATGGGTGCACTCAAAATTGTTGGTATTTCAGTTGTTTGATCACCTGGCAAAGTCAAATTATCAACGTAGTCCTCTAAAATAGGTGGTGTGATCAAAGTAGTGGGTAGCTCATCAGATGGTGCATTCAAATTGACAAGGCATTCATCATTCTCATGTAGAGATGGAAGATCAGTACCTTTGTCATTACCTCTTATGATCAACTCAGATGATGTAGCCACTCTCGGGGGCGATGTGTCACATGGTGGAGGTGATGTAGTCCTGACAACAACGGATGTGGTTGTCATAGTATGCCTAGTAGTTGAAGGAACAATCATATCAACTCTTGGAATGTGCACCGTGCGCTTGTTCTCCTCGTGGCCAACACGTCGTTTTATTTCCTGTTCAGCTTTGCAAGCAAGATGAAACAAATGGTCCATAGGATAACACTCTTCATGAATTAGTATCTTTTGAATATCACGGTTTAATCCTCCCCAAAATCTATCCATAAAATCATCTTCACTTTCTTCTAAAGAGGAATGCAACAAGATAGTTTGTAAATCATCATAATATTTTGTTACAGTTTCACTACCTTGTTTTAAGTGTTGCAACTTCTTAATCATGTCACGAGTATAATAAGCAGGGACGAAAGTATGTCGCATGGCAAGTTTCAAATCATCCCAAGTAGTAGGTATATAATCAGGGTGTAACCGACAACATTCACTCCACCAAACCAAAGCATAACCAGTGAAAGAACCAACTGCAACCTTAACCTTTTTATGTTCATTGAAATTATGGGAAGCAAATATATTTTTTATGTCGAACTCCCATTCAATATATAAAGCAGGTTTAAAACGGCCATTAAATGGTGGTATAATACATTAACCTGATCATGTGCATTTGGATGTTTGTGCACCTCTCGTGACGGTTGTGGTATTTGCAAAGGTGGTGGCACGTCTCCCGCGATCGACAAAGCCCATGAATTGACTCTGGATCCTGTCATGATTAGTAGAACAAGAAACAAAACCCAAAAATAATGTTCCTATAACTACTAGGATGTGGTGGTAAAACGCTCACAGTAAAGCAAATATCAATGTCTTACAAGTTCTTACCATGCAGCAGGCGGTGATCGGCAACCAGCGGTGTCAAGTAACTCCGAATATTGAGTAAAGCGATTGCCAGGGGAGCGTACGTATACACGGTGTAGAAATATGTGGAGCTGGGTTGGCTATATATGGTAGCAAAAAATTAGCAATAATCAATTCAAAGATGCAATGTTGAATAAACGCTCAACGACGGTACTGTGCTGGTCCTAGGCTAGACCGAACTAGAGACGCGAGCCTAGAACACTAATGAGGTCACGTCGTAGCACAACCAGCATCAATGAAGGATACAAAGTAGCTCTGGACAGCAAGATATAAGTGAAGATCACAACGGCAGTAAAGATAATGATTGGAAACAATAGCCAAGCTGTTTTACTGAACAGTGCACAAAACAGATTCCAATCCGAATTCAGGTACGAGATTGATTCTAGATAGATCCAATTTTTTTTCTTCTCTCTTTTTTTTCTCACGCTTTTTTTTCTTTTTCTTCTCCCTCTTTTTCTTTTTTTTCTTTCCTTTTTTCTCTCTCTTTTTTCTTTATCTTCTTTTTCTCCCTCTTTCCAAGACAAACTAGATAAGATGCAGATTCGATCAGGCGAAGATGTGAGTGACCTCAACTATGATTATGACAATAAACAGTGCGTAGCACGTGGTGGAAATTGGTGGATTGGATGGTGGACAGCGGATGGGATAACGATGCAGCGGCTGCGTGACTAATGTGAACAGAACTCGAAACTCTAAAGGAACTAGACACTAAGACCAGCAACTCGACACGACGATGCAACCGATGATTCAACTATGCAAGCAATGAAAAGAAAATTGCAAAGGCTCAGACTGGCTTGGACCAAGGATGAATAGATCTAACTCTTTTTTGTGGCTTTTTCTTGGACAATAGGTAAGAAAATAAATCTAATCTAGGAAAACTGGAAATTCTCACCGAGCAACCTGAAAACTGATACCACTTGATAGAGGCAAAGGTGTCCCGTCTTTCGATGAGATGGTGGATTTCGCTTTGGTGGAAGTCGACTTTGACGATCCGACTACGAACGTGCGAGGACGTCGCGCCTTAGCAATCGCTAAACCAACTCCGAGAGGTTATTGACCACGCCGGAGCACGATCAACCTGACCACGAGGGTCTGTTTCCTGCAAGCAAATGAAGAACAAGCAAGAAACTAAGATTGCAATCTGGATATTGCGAATATAAGATGAAAGCTTTATTGATCAAGGTGGGGTTCTGTGACGCCTTTGTCTGGTCGTTGAACACAAACGAAGTACGCGAAGTTGCAGCTATGGCGAACTTTTAATCTAAACAAAACCCAAAGTCTAAACGATGCCCTAAGGGCTGTATATATGGAGGAAGAGGGGGGAATTTCGTGGCCCTTGGTGGAGGGGTCCGAAAACAACCCTATCTCTTGTTTCCCCACACATACGGACTCTAAAAATAGCCTATACTTATGTATTTCGAAATTACATGGGCCTGGCCCAATAATAAGGTGACGCAGCACCTAAAATAGCCTCGGGACGAAATTTATGAAGTGGCATCTTGTATATTTCGTCCAAGGCTTCATGCACCCATTATGGTGGCTTCAAAGTCCTGAAATCATCACTTGTAACTCCGTTCTTGTTTCCCTTGCGCATGCCATCATCTCCATGCTTGTTCTTGCTCCAATGTTCATCCTTCTCCAAGCTAGGCCCTTCATTTGTAAGCAAAACAAATGTATCCAATTTAGGCAGCATCATATTCTCATGAACATTAGAATCATTACCAAGAAACGAACGTACCTGGTAATTTAGTTGGCGTGCACGAGCTCTAGTAATTGGTCCAGTATGTATAGCAGCAGGGGCTGTGGGTGTAACAATCGTATTGATGTCCTCATCAACAAGGCATTCATCATTCTCATGTAGAGATGGAAGATCAGTACCTTTGTCATTACCTCTTATGATCAACTCAGATGATGTAGCCACTCTCGGGGGCGATGTGTCACATGGTGGAGGTGATGTAGTCCTGACAACAATGGATGTGGTTGTCATAGTATGCCTAGTAGTTGAAGGAACAATCATATCAACTCTTGGAATGTGCACTGTGCGCTTGTTCTCCTCGTGGCCAACACGTCGTTTTATTTCCTGTTCAGCTTTGCAAGCAAGATGAAACAAATGGTCCATAGGATAACACTCTTCATGAATTAGTATCTCTTGAATATCACGGTTTAATCCTCCCCAAAATCTATCCATAAAATCATCTTCACTTTCTTCTAAAGAGGAATGCAACAAGGTAGTTTGTAAATCATCATAATATTTTGTTACAGTTTCACTACCTTGTTTTAAGTGTTGCAACTTCTTAATCATGTCACGAGTATAATAAGCAGGGACGAAAGTATGTCGCATGGCAAGTTTCAAATCATCCCAAGTAGTAGGTATATAATCAGGGTATAACCGACAATATTCACTCCACCAAACCAAAGCATAACCAGTGAAAGAACCAACCGCAACCTTAACCTTTTTATGTTCATCGAAATTATGGGAAGCAAATATATTTTTATGTCGAACTCCCATTCAATATATAAAGCAGGTTTAAAACGGCCATTAAATGGTGGTATAGATACATTAACCTGATCATGTGCATTTGGATGTTTGTGCACCTCTCGTGACGGTTGTGGTATTTGCAAAGGTGGTGGCACGTCTCCTGCGATCGACAAAGCCCATGAATTGACTCTGGATCCTGTCATGATTAGTAGAACAAGAAACAAAACCCAAAAATAATGTTCCTATAACTACTAGGATGTGGTGGTAAAACGCTCACAGTAAAGCAAATATCAATGTCTTACAAGTTCTTACCATGCAGCAGGCGGTGATCGGCAACCAGCGGTGTCAAGTAACTCCGAATATTGAGTAAAGCGATTGCCAGGGGAGCGTACGTATACACGGTGTAGAAATATGTGGAGCTGGGTTGGCTATATATGGTAGCAAAAAATTAGCAATAATCAATTCAAAGATGCAATGTTGAATAAACGCTCAACGACGGTACTGTGCTGGTCCTAGGCTAGACCGAACTAGAGACGCGAGCCTAGAACACTAATGAGGTCACGTCGTAGCACAACCAGCATCAATGAAGGATACAAAGTAGCTCTGGACAGCAAGATATAAGTGAAGATCACAACGCAGTAAAGATAATGATGTGAAACAATAGCCAAGCTGTTTTACTGAACAGTGCACAAAACAGATTCCAATCCGAATTCAGGTACGAGATTGATTCTAGATAGATCCAATTTTTTTTCTTCTCTCTTTTTTTTCTCACGCTTTTTTTTTCTTTTTCTTCTCCCTCTTTTTCTTTTTTTTCTTTCCTTTTTTCTCTCTCTTTTTTCTTTATCTTCTTTTTCTCCCTCTTTCCAAGACAAACTAGATAAGATGCAGATTCGATCAGGCGAAGATGTGAGTGACCTCAACTATGATTATGACAATAAACAGTGCGTAGCACGTGGTGGAAATTGGTGGATTGGATGGTGGACAGCGGATGGGATAACGATGCAGCGGCTGCGTGACTAATGTGAACAGAACTCGAAACTCTAAAGGAACTAGACACTAAGACCGGCAACTCGACACGACGATGCAACCGATGATTCAACTATGCAAGCAATGAAAAGAAAATTGCAAAGGCTCAGGCTGGCTTGGACCAAGGATGAATAGATCTAACTCTTTTTTGTGGCTTTTTCTTGGACAATAGGTAAGAAAATAAATCTAATCTAGGAAAACTGGAAATTCTCACCGAGCAACCTGAAAACTGATACCACTTGATAGAGGCGAGGGTGTCCCGATCTTTCGATGAGATGATAACTATCGATTTGGTGGAGACGACTTTGACGATCCGACTACAAACATGCACGACGTTGCGCCTTAGCAATCGCTAAACCAATCTCCTGAGGTTACTGACGATGCCGGAAGCACGGTCAGCCTGACCACAAAGGTCTATTCCTGCAAGCAATCGAAGAACGAGCAAGAATATGATAAAGCAATCTGAATATTGCAAATATATATGAGGTATTGATAATGGTGGGGATCCGTAAGCGGTCTTGGTCTGGTCGTTGGACACAAACGAAGTACACGAAGTTGCAATGGCTAACTTTTAACTAAACAATTCCCCAGGAAAAGCTACTAGATGGATCTACTTATATAGGAGCAAGGGGTGGCGGCCAAGGAGGTGGGAGGACGTCCCAAGGCAGCCTAAAACTAAATCTAGGTCGTACAAGGCCAATGGGCCCAAGTGGAGGTGATGTAACACCTTTGGACTTGTAGTTTGACTCGGATTCTGCTGCAGCATCAGATTGTTTCGTCCACAACTCAATGCTCCGGACGAATTTGAAGGTGATTCCAATTGGGTTGGAAAGTGCACGAAATCTAGTTTCCAACAAAAAAAGAATCACCCAATTCGGAGTCCGTATGAAAAACTTGTGTCCGTTTTGAGTCAGGTGTGTCTGTGCAGTCCGAATCTGAATCCAGAACGTGAGAGACTTGGACTCTATCTTCTCTTGGGCCAAAAGTGACGTGAGAGAACTTTTTGGACAGCAAATAAACATCTCTTTCTTCCTTATCTTCATATGTGGATTGTACAAATGTCCCATACACCTGCAATTAGACAAAACACAAAAGTCTGTGAAGTATTTTTGTTCTGGATAACATAAATAGATTATTGAATAGTTTGCACTAGAAATCACCTGACAAATATGCATATATGCAATATTTTTGGTCATATCCAAGGTAGTCATGTCCTCATCAGTTCCCGTCTTCCCGATCTACATGATTTTTTCCCAACCAACATCTCTCAGAACTTTGCTATAACGCCAAACTTGGATATAATGCCAACGCCTGAGCGAATTGCCGGCGTCACAATAGTTTTACAAATTGAAAGGTATTTGGGCCAAAATGAGTCCGAACAGGGAGCGGTCAATTTAGCTAGAACAATATTGGGAGCCCGCCACCGAAATGGCGAAACTTGGCAGGGCATATTAGAGGATATTCGGGCGGGTGGTGGTATGGATAATTTTATCCAGAATCTGCCTGGTGCCTTCCCTAATACCCCATTGGATCAATTTGCCATTTAACCAATAATTGATCTTCATGTGGGCAACTTTTATTATACATTTACAAATGCAATCCTGTATATGCCGCTCACTGTCGTTTTGGTCGTTTTTCTTTTTTTTTTGTTGTTACAAAAAAAGGGAGGTGGAAAGTCAGTGCCAAATGCATGGCAATCCTTGGTCGAGCTTATTTATGATTTCGTGCTGAACCTGGTAAACAAACAAATAGGTGGTCTTTCCGAAAATGTGAAACAAAAGTTTTTCCCTCACATCTCGGTCACTTTTACTTTTTCGTTATTTCGTAATCCCCAGGGTATAATACCCTTTAGCTTCATAGTAACAAGTCATTTTCTCATTACTTTGGCTCTTTCATTTTCTATTTTTATAGGCATTACGATTGTTGGATTTCAAAGACATGGGCTTCTTTTTTTTTAGCTTCTTATTACCTGCGGGAGTCCCACTGCCATTAGCACCTTTCTTAGTACTCCTTGAGCTAATCTCTTATTGTTTTCGTGCATTAAGCTTAGGAATACGTTTATTTGCTAATATGATGGCCGGTCATAGTTTAGTAAAGATTTTAAGTGGGTTTTCTTGGACTATGCTATTTATGAATAATATTTTCTATTTCATAGGAGATCTTGGTCCCTTATTTATAGTTCTAGCATTAACCAGTCTGGAATTAGGAGTAGCTATATCACAAACTCATGTTTATACGATCTAAATTTGAATTTACTTGAATGATGCTACAAATCTCCATCAAAATGAGTCATTTCATAATTGAATAAAAACGATGAGCTGAAGATTCTAGGGGGCTACAGCTGCACTTTTGCAGCACTGAACATGGTTCCAGGTACTCAAGATATTGCGTTTGTGTTTGAAGAGGTGTAGATTGTAGATTCCAGCCGAGAAGACCAGGAAAAGTTAATGATAAAGAATGTCATATATCTCAGGAGCTAGATCACTTCCCGATGAACAAGTAAGAATTGCCTCAACAAAAATGGATGGAATTGGACCGAAAAAAGCCATTCAGCTTCGTTATCGATTAGGTATCAGTGGGAACATCAAGATGAATGAGTTAACTAAGTATCAGATCGACCAAATTGAACAAATGATAGCTCAAGGTCATGTTGTTCATTGGGAATTGAAAGGGGAGAATGAGAAGACATCGAACGATTAATTTCTATTTCTCGTTATCATGGAATTCGTCATCAAGATGGATCGCCCTTACGCGGTCAACGAACTCATACTAATGCAAGGACTGCTCGCAAGCAAATTCGGGAATGAAAGAAGGCTACCGAAAGAACAAGCAACGAATTTCGCGCTCATCCCTTGCTAAAGCGCATACGTTTTCTTGCTCCTTGGTACTTGTCTGATCAATCACATTGTTCATTAGTTCACTTGATTTTTTGTTCGATGTCTTGAACCGCTTACTAATCACATATACGTATAGTAGGCCCCCTTCGCCAGTCCACATCTGGCCCGTCTTGGTCTCGCTCACTTCGCCCGCCTATCGTATCGGCTCAGCTTCGTCCGTCAAGCGACAGCTTCTACCTCTGACGGCTTCACTATCGCTCATGACTGGTAGTAGTTGTCTCTATGTAGTAGTCAGCCTTTGTTAAGCTTCGCTAGAAGCGACTAGTCGCTACTCGAATGCCTCTTTCTTCTACTAATTAATGTGTATAGTCTAGTCTTTCGAATGTATCCTTCCTTGCCGCCAACGCACGCTAGATGGAGAGTAAGCAAGCTACCTTGCTTGCGTTGCATTCGTTAAACGGTAGCTTCCGTGCCCTTCCTGCCTGCTTCAATTGATGTGAATGATCGTGTCTTCGACATTAATTTCAGTCTGATTAGATATGTCATTGAAACAAATCTGTTTTGTCTATGTTTTCTTTTCGATGATGAGGATGAGCCAGCCGATCCTAACATAATTTTGGAGGAGCCGGACGATGAAGCCTCAAAATCAGATAAAGATGTCTCCGGCGCGACCGGACTTCCACTAGATTTTTATAGGGGTCAGGAGGGAAAATATATGTTGTTTTCTATCAGTCCCAAGCGGATACTCCCCAGCTTCCACGGTCCGCTTACCGAGGATGAGATGCGGGAGGACCCAGGGCCAGAGCAAGTTGGGTTGGGGTATAGAGTCGTAAGCGCGGTGGGGGTGACAGAGGATGAGCTCGTACGGTTCATAGTTGGGTATGATATTCTCGTGGATTATTGGGAATGTCCTCTATATATTCGAAATATGCCTTTCTAGCAGCATTACGATCTGCAGCTCAAATGGTCCCTTATGAAGTCTCTATTGGTCTTATTCTTATTGTGCGCCTTGTGAGCAGGTTTGGATCCGCGAAGGCAATCGCTCGGATCTTCCCCTAACCCAACCCGGGAACGAACCAGAGGGAACCGCAGCATGAGGAATGTCCGCGTCTTGTCGCAAGGCTCATTTTGAGTTTTGGGTCATAGGGCAGGCAGTGCAGTCCGGGGCGACTGCAATGAGCAAAAATGTAACTCACCGGCCTAAACGGCGAGCAAACACTCGAACATGAGAGCAAGGGATCACCCAACGAATGGATGAGCTCCAAGGAGGGAGGAGAGAGGGTGGCAAGAACCATGCTTTCAGAGAAGTGGCGGTCCGAATCCACTCTGACAAAATAAAATAACAGACTAAGCCATGCCGTAAGGGGGCATTCTCCACACGGGACGGGGCCAAGGCCTTCATGTGTGGGTGACAGATCGGCCATAGGAGTACTCCGGGATATACACCAGGGCCTAATGTTGATCATACGATGATGCCGCCCATTTTCATTTCGTGAAAGTCCCCGGCAGAGGAAAGGGTTGTAGGTGATGGCGCGTTCTGCTTCTTAGGGCGATGAAATCATTCCTATGGGATCGTGCGTGGCAGCTAGTATAGATGATGATGAAAGGCGGGCCACTTGAACTGGGACCTATTCTCATAATAGGCAGCAAGCAAAGCTAAATAGGAAAGGGGGCGACTGATGACTGCCTTTTTGGTCAGAAATCAAAAAGGGTGGAATGTGGAGCTAATATGGTTGGCTACAAGTATAGCCAAAGAAAGATGAGACAAGACGGACTGTCAGAGGACGCAGCAGGACTACCAGGGGGAAAGCCCGCCCCCGCTAGCTAACATAGATATCTATTCTCTGTGTGCATATTCGAGATTTAGAATCTCTTTCCGACTAGGCCAGGCCGAATCGGGCCACCACTTGGGATCAAGGTTGGAAAAAGCTGTAGGCGTAAGCGAGGCGGTTGGCCCTCGCCTAGTGCCTAGGCGATGCTTAAGCGCCCTAGGCGCGGCCTAGGCGGTAATATAGTTTTGGCATCATGGTGTATTTGTTAGTATTATATGTGTATCGATATTAAATTAGGGTATATAAATAAGTTAACTACGAGCTACTGCCATTTGAATATGGCCCGTCTGGCATATCAGTGCAATATGGTATGACTCCTCGCTTGGGTAGACAATTTCTTGCTTACCCTTCCTAGACTTCCATTTATGCCTTAGGCGAGGCGTTTGGCCATTGCCTTGCACCTAGGCGTGCCTAAGCGTCTCCTAGGCACTGCCTTCTCCAACAGAGCTTGGGATGGCAATGGCTCAGCCCACATGCATCATTTGATGAAAGCACTCCAGTCCAGTCACCTCTAATCAGTGGCTTGTCAACCACCGGACCGTAGCTCCTCACCAAATGCCCCTGCGTTGGGCCAACACAGCACATGACTAGTTCGCTCAAGGACCACACCCTCTCGAGAGCAGGATGTCAGTCGAGATGGAGCGCCAACCTAGACTTTCCTTGGGCTTGCCTTGCCCCAACATCAAAATAAAGGGCGGGCGCCGAAAAGGAAGCAGTGACGCCTTTCCGATGAAAGCTTAGCTTGGTAGGCGCAGCTTACTCACCCTACTCCCTTAGACAATGCAATGCTCTGAACACGAAAGTTTGCAGTTCAGCCCTCTTCTCCCATGCAGAGTCGCAGGCAGCGCCTCGGATAAAAGCACGGACGAGCCACATCCAAGGAAACTTGCACGTGTGGTTCTGGTCGGGGACCCCGGTATACTGTACTAATATGTGTAGGTCCCTGTAATTGGAGTGAGATTGTCATGGCGCAAAAGCAGATATGGTCCAGTATTCCCTTGTTCCCCGTATTGGTTATGTTCCTTATTCCTCGTCTAGCAGAAACTAATCGAGCTCCGTCTGATCTCCCAGAAGCGGAAGCTGAATTACTTGCAGGCTACAATGTAGAATATGCGCGGGATGTGATCCTTAATAGTTCACTGTTGGCGGAAGCCAATGTCTCGGGGACTCATTCTGACTTAAACAAGGGGTGGGTCATTACCAACTTCCAAATCCAAGATTTAGGGAAAAAAAGAGGGGCAGGGCACTCTTCATTCTTCATTCGAAACTCATGAATGTCGGGTCAGAGGTTTTTTCCTTGTTATCAAAAAGGGGAGTTGGGTAAAGCAAACTCCCTCCTTGGACGAGCACGGGGCTTAGTCAAGTAGAACCGGGTTGCGTTGCTTGATGCTCCGTTCGTAAACAAATCAGTGGGGCCATGCCGGTATGACATAATATGCTTTAGAAAGGTCAATCCCTCCCCCCTTTTGATTTTTTTAATGAAAAACCGGGCCAAACTTCTAAAAAGCAGCCCACCCGCTTCCATATAACAATATTGCGGCAACATAGACCTAAGTGGATTTATTGGATCCTGGGGAACCATCACAAGTACGGCCGGCCTATAGAACGAGAATGCCGTGTCGTCCAGCGGAGCTTAGAAGAAGGTGACTCGGAGCCTAAGGAAGGTGACTCGCGCAGACAGCTGACTCCTTTTCAATAGAAAGGAATAGCCAAACCTACCCAGCTGGCTGGTCAATCTCAGTGATCTTATCGGCTCGCAAAGCGGAGACGGACGACCATGGTCCCGACCTTACAAGCACCGTAGGTTTACTAATCAATGAAGCCCCTCAACCTACTATCTTTTCTTACAAACTCAACCAAGCCTAACCAAACCCCATGCTCACGACATGTTCTTGATATTGATTGAGTTGGAGGGAGACAGAGACTACCACGGAATCCTTCCATAGTTACCCCGGTGACCTTCGTCACCAAAGCGTCATGACAATTTCCAAGACCCCTCATATAATCTCTAGTGGGGATCAATCGGAGCACGTAGGAATGCCGACCACTACATAAGCCACGTCTGGCTGAGGCGAGCAGCAAGCGGGGGAGAGTATTTTGAAGTACAAGAATGTTGGGGTGGGACGCTAGTACTTAAACTAGGGTTGCTTCTTAGTGCTAATCTTGCGTTTTTCAGCAGTTAGTTGTAGCGCGCCTTCCCTCCTTCTCTCATTTCGGAAAGATTTGGCAGTATTTTCTTATGATGACTTGGTCGACAGAGTACGAAACATCGCTGTAAAAGATTGAGTGGGATGGTTATAGTAAGGGGCGAACCAAGTGCTTGCGCGAAGAAGCGAATCAATCAGAATGGAGACAAGGAAAGGAATCGAGGCCCGGCCCGGTAGCGATGCCTCTCACGCAGATGGGAGTTACTTTTATTTATCACCGTAAGCGTTATGAAATGGACCCGCATTCTCTTTGCTTTTCTTTTGCAACTAAGCTTAAAAGAAACATAGCAGCCTTTCAAGCCATTAGAAAACTCATTAAGTGCTCTGTTGAGTGAATGCCTATTGAGAAGCTTAGGTCATATATTTCCAGCTAATTAGAATACAACCATGAAGGTGGGGTTCGAATGACATACAACTATTTATTCTGGTAAGTAGGATTGGAATGTACTCCCTTTTTATTGGATCCGCCGCTCCGTTAAGTGAAATTCAAAGTAGGTGTGGGTCTAGGTAGAGGAAGTCATAAATCAAGTATCAAGTATTGTTATAAATATCGTATATAGTAGAAAACAAAAAAACACTAATACAACAAAATTCATAAGATTGAACATTCCAATTTTGCATAACAAAATTTTCACATATAGTATTCCGAATCCGAATCTTTTGTTATACTTATGTATGGATAATTGTACACAACTAGTGTGGAAAGTGCGATAGAGCTCGAAAATGGATGCCCCTCTTTCAATTTAATAAGTGCTTGTGCAACGGCTTGAAAGTGACAGACTGAGTCAAGTGACCTGTTTTTGTCACATGATCCAGAATTGCACGAGAACCTACAAGTCCTGTTATCATTCTTAATTCGATAGCCACGGGACAGCCGTTTTCTCATCTCTCAGCCTTTCTTATACCTGCACTGACCTCAACGGTATCCAACTTGCAAAAAATATCTATACCCATTAGCTCATCACGCCAATAGTTCTCTTGGGTTAACTGAACCTACCTATCCGAAATCCCTGTTGCCAACTTCTTACTGCACAGAAGCAATGGAACAGTGTCGTAGAGTGAAGTGAAGCAAACAAACCACTCCTTTGGAATTGATGGACTTGACACACAGCCGACGACTGAGATGTGTCATTGTCATCGTCAAGATCGTCCATCACGAGTACCTTCTTTTCTGCATCCGTTAGTTCCTGTTTTCCCAGCATTTTTTATTACTTGTCTCGATCGATACCATCCACTTATTTATCTTTCTGACGGGACACATAAAGATACCGGCGCTTGTGCGAACAGTTGATGCTTGTTAAGCCATAGCTATCACTTCTCGCGCCAAAGCGCTCCCACCAACTACAAAATACCTTATAGAAGGGGCCCTTGTCTTCAGCTAAAAAGAAGCAGATATTGCCATAAGCAGGAGATGGAAAATCCCACAATCCATAACTTACTCACTCAGATATTTACTAGAGCTTGGCAGTGAATGAAGGCAGTACAGGAGACTCCGAATCCTATTCAGATTGCCAATGATCCATTCAAGCATGAACTAACCAAGCATATTGGTTTCGATCACGTCTATCCAAAGTCAATAGAGCAATTTAGAGTGTAGCGGTATCTTTTGCTAATGAAATGAGATTGGATATGAATGTGGAATTCATTGAGTGAAGAGATGAACTAATCTATACTCGGCATGTCTTCCATTTCTCTGAAGATTTCGTTTACAACACAACATCAAAGTCCAATTTCATGAATTGATAGGTAAGGATCGCTGTCGAACAACTCTTCTTCATTTCTTCTGGAATTCTTTCTTCTAAGGTAGTAGGTATCGGGTTTCCCTGTTCATACTCCGAACATGAGTTAATATACTCTTGTAAAGCAGATCACTTAGGGCTTTATACTGGTTTGATGACTGGGTTCTTGTTCCTTTCTCTTCTTTGTCTGTCCACTCCCTTTGTTTTCAACAGTCTTTGGAGCTTCTGGTACCACTGGTGTGATCTCATTCTTGAATGCTAACACCCTGGTGTCTCCTAACGCTACGCTTTCTAAGCAAACTAAGTGCTCTCTGAACTAGGTGAACAATCCAGGGCGATAACGTGAAAGGGCCTCGTCATTGCTCATGCAGTTTCACTACATTAGCCTCCTCGTGTTCCTAAGGGCTACCACCAACTAATGCTTTTCGACTTCTGGCTAGAGCTACTAACCTACCTTGAACAAGAGCTGCATCCCGGTAGCGCTTTGAATCATCATTTTACTATTCCTAGGTTCGATTCCTGTTGTCTTTACTTTCTGTCTTGCCTCTATGCCTTCTTGGTGGGTTACTGTGACCTGGAGATGGGTCGATGGTTGGTGACTCTAAGCCAAAGTGATGCTTTCTTAGTTTCATAAATGCCTTTCTAAGACCTTTCCAATCAATGGAGAATGGTTACTAGAGCTAGCGCATGTCCCTCTTTAGAACACTAAGAACATAATAAGCCTAGCCGGGACAAATGCACTCAGTGTTAGTCCGATCACCTCGTCTAAAATCATCTTCCCTTTATTAATGACCAAGAGTATCCATATCATGATATGTAGATACAAGAGGGCAGAGGCATTGATGCGGGTAGGATGCGTGTCTGCTTTCCTGTTGTTTCAAGGAGTAGATACATTCATTTCCTTTTGCCAGAGTGAGAGTGAGAGTTGTGTGGGATGTTGACAATCACTATCTCGTGAAGTCACGAGCGTAAACCTTACATAGTTCCAGCAAAGCGCAAAGATGATGGTGAAACCTTTGTTCTTGTCCGGCCGATGTTGTTAAAACAAAACTTGGACAATGAGGGCCAGGTTATATTCCCTTTCTTCTGCCATTGAGGAATCGCGGATAATGACACCACGTCTGTGGCATCTACTGCCATTGCAAGGCCCGAAGCACGTGGGAGAATGTTCGTTTTTTCTGGATCGGATTAGCAAAAGCAAGCAAGCATGTGATGTGGCGGGGAAGCCTAAAAGTAGCCTTTGGGAGGCAGTGTGGTGATGCATGTTTGGCGCGTGGGAATTAACTAATCTAATGATATATTGGTAACTGCCTGTGGGTCCGCACACCACTCCTTATATTCAGCTAAAAAGCCTTCTGGGTTGAATTTCTTAAGAAATAATCAAAGATTAGAATGCCAATGTGTTAGAATGTCAATGGGAGCTTTCACAAAGCCAAGTCACAAATACAATGAACAAGTGCTACTGCCAATAGACGCAACCACGGATCCCGATTCAGAAGATTCTGAGAAAGGCGAGTTAGTCATCACATGAGAGCCATAAGAGCTCTCCAGGAGAGTGATCGCCCGGTGTGACTGATCCAATTTATAGTCGCATTCAAGGCTCCACACGGGTGGTAAATTCCAAATAATATTTGGATATCTCGAAGAGAACCCCAATAGAACCATGTAGATACTTCAATGAGAACCAATAGAACCATAATGGTGAGCAGCTATGCGTCGACGCCGGGTCAATTTATAGTTCTAGTCTACTGGCCCTAATTCACAATCGCATTTATTACACTTTTACAAGACGAAAGCGATAGTGGTTAGAACGCGCTAGACTGGCTGATGCTATAGATTTGCTCCATCTAGACTCACCCAAAAGGACCTTATCTGTTGAATGATCGGTTTTATCCTTGAAGTCTTTCTAGCCTGCCCGTGCCAAACTAGTCTTCTTTCAAAGATGTGGATCCAACAAAAGTGTAGATCCAATTAACAATTAATTGCAAATAAGGGTTTTAGGAGAGTCATTATCTCCCTATAGGCACACCGGTGGAAGAAACTCCTAAAGCAGGGAAGCACGATCTTGTTGCTTATTCTGTTCTTGTGGATCCACGCCTGTGGTTAACAAGGCTACAGAACACAATAAAATAGCACTGATAACCAGAGAGATCCGCGGGCCTATTACCAGTTTTGGCATGTTAGTTGTTTTGGTCATAATGTTAGCCATTTTAGGCCACTCAAATTCAATGAACATGTTTTGCATGGAGTCGATAAAGACAGTGATATGATTGCCGCATAATAATAATGAGTCAGTACCAAAGAGTACGAGGATAGCCCAAGCCTTCCACAAGTTCCTCGCTAAACAGTGTCTCATCTACGCTTCATTTTATACGTTTTTATAAATAAAAAGGCCATGATAGACCATCTGATGCTAGCTCCTCAAATCATTGGCCAAAGAGGGAAATGGATACAGCAAGTCTCCCCTCATCTATCAGAATGTGTTTGGAGTTATCTTCGCTCCCACACATGGCTAGAAAACCGAAAAATAGCCTAGCAAAGATGCCTACTTACAATCGTGCTCTTCTTTCCCATGTCTTCTTCTCTTCCCTGAATATCTTCGGAAAAACATAGGAATTAGGTCGATGCTGCTCAAAGAATAGCTCTGGATACCTGTGTTTCCAATACTGACTTCAGGAACATAACGGTTCACTCCCTCCTATGGATAAGAAGTAGACAGCTCGATGTGATGATAGCCATTTCTCAATTTAGAAGGTAGAGCAAGTCCAAAGCAAAGCTGTCTGAAGTAGTGCCCCCACCCCAATACTCGCTAGTTTCTCTGGTAGCCTGTACTTAATATAGCGCTCATTAACCTGTGGAAGGAAAGCAAATGTCTCATCAGACGAATTGACACTTGATCGATATGCTTCTTTAACAAGAGCGGAACATGTGGTTGGTCGACCTATGAGATACTGGAACATCTCGTGGTCAACAATGAGAATTTGTTTTGGGATCCTTCCTTTTTAGGGAAGATGATTATAGATCTTTCTCTTTCCCTAAATCCGTGTTGGTTTGACCGTGGATTCTATTCAATTAATACTTTGACTAGTCGGAAGGGCATGCTGGAAAATTCCATCGGTGCAGGAGCTGCTACGATTGATTGTCTGAAAGTCGAAGTCGTTTCATTAAGTCAATTGAAAGGCGGGTTTTGTCAGTAATAAAATGGAAAGGGGGATGGGGGGAGGTGAGCCGGTTATGCTTTAAGTGAGGAGACATGAGCTCTCAAGCTTAGATAAGTTCCCTAGGCCAGACAGAGGTCTAGGGGGAGTCCGGATAGAGGACTCTTTTGACCGGTGAGCCCGCAGATTAGGAAGGCGGCCTGCCAACTGCGCAAACAAAGCGACTCCTTGTTGGTGTAAGATAGGTGTTGGTCCAATTCACCTATGTCAGTTTGAACCTGATGAGTCGTTCGTTCGTGTGGAGAATATCTCTCCTTTTCTTCTAATTCTTGCTTCATTAAGTTACTTGCTCTCTCAGCCTCATAATAATAATCAGTATTCAAATACTTTATGCTAAATTCTGTATAGCAATCAATGTCTGAGGGCATAGAGAACCTTAAGAGGATAGGGAAGTCTATTTATTTGAGACCAGTGAGGTCAGAAATTCAAGCATTCGGGTCAAGACTATAAGGCGCTATCAGGCCATACCTCAAAAGGCTTGCTACCTTCTTCTATAGGTCTTTCTGGGCGGCGAGGCGGAAAAAAGGTGTAGAGAGAGAAGGTACATAAAAATGATTTCTAAGGTAGAAAAGAGGCATCCACCAGTCATTGAGAACAGCTAATCCCGGAATTAGCAGGCCAGTATGCGAAGAGAATTCAGTATTGAACCCGCGAGGCCAGGTGAAGAAAAGTCCAATATGGGTGGATTGCCTTTTTCTGAAGGATAAGTCTCTTGGACTGACTGAACTGAATGTATAGCGTCAAGATAAGAAGCACGCTAGTTGAAGATGTACCTTGTGGGGTGGGGTACGAGTAGACCAGACCAATGATGAAAAGCATAGATACGAGCATGGCCTCCCTGTCTCAAAAGCAGGCCGCCAAGGGTGCTCGCATGAAGCATTTCTCACTCATAAATAAGTAGTTATCACAAATTTAGAAACATGCTCTGATTTCTCTTATCGAATTTCATTCAGATTTTCCAGTATTCGGAGTTGCTTGAGAAAGGTCTAGTCAGGGTGGATTCTGTTCGGAGTTTCAGGTTGATTGGAAAAAAACACCCTAATTAAGACTTCTGTATAGTTTGTGTCAACCTGAGTTTGGTTAAGTGCCCGCCCGCCTAGATAGATACATAAGTGTCAGTATTAATGAAGTCAAGTGTAAACCGTGTCAACAATGAGAAATTGAAGTGTAAATCTGGATGGTTTGAAGTGGAAACCTTAACATGCAAAAGTGTCTACCTCATTAGAAAAGCAAGTATCTATCGGCGATATATTCATTCGAGTATCAACCGGCGTCAACCAGTTGTCAAACTCCAAATATTTCGTTCGTAGGGACATGAAGAAGTTTCTAAACCGGTTGTAAAGTGGCTCTGATAAAAACCATCATTGCTTTATTTTTTACTTTTCATCTAGTAACGTGCATGAATGGATATGGTGGGTAAGATTTGAAAACGTTTGACATCAACTGGGCTCTACTTTGCTTTTACTTTACTTCACTTGCTAGGTCATTATTATCGATATTGAGGTGAGGACTCTCTCTTTATTCTCGTTTTAGTTATCACTCAATGATCTAACAAACGCGTGATTTGATTACTAAATATTGAGTCATTGAACGAATATTCGAGTAAATTCACCTTTTTCTATGAAAGCAAGGATTGGGCTGGGTTGCTTATTCGTCATCGTGGAGCAACCCGATACCTTTTCGTAGGCGAGCGACTGAGACGAGAGCTTTCAATTATGTCATTTTGGTCAAATCCCAAGGCTCTTTCTGATTTGATTAAATACTTCTATGTTGTATGATAATAGAAAGTCAAGATCTCACTCGCTTTTTCTGCTTTGTATTCTCGACTGTTGCCTTTTTCCACATCGATTGCTATAGGAGTTCCATCCTCAACCTATGTATGCTCAAAGAACTGGATCACGGAACTCTAAGCCCTTCGCCCCAAGGCTACGAAAACGTTTCTACTCCCTTTCCATTCCCAACGTCATATCTTTCTTTGACAAGAAGGAAATATCACTCTCTATCTAAATGATAGAACCACTAGCATGGTACCTTTCACATTGGTAAGTCAAATCCTAGTGAAGACATCATGAGCAATGACACGACGACATCCTCTCCACTTTGTAGCCCATCGGTCTTCATTCATTGAAGCTAGGGCATTGACTGACTTTCAGCGAACTCTATAAGAAAGACATAAAAAAAGTTCTCCTAAAGATGTTCCTTTCCGTTACTACTACTTGGAATTGGAAGTCTAGGAGCAGGACTAACATTTTTCTTTCGTTTAAATAAAGTCGAGATGTAGCTTTCTCTATCTTAATAAATTATTCCACCTCCATTCGTTGGAGAACAAAGCGTTATCTGATTAGATCCTTGCTTCAAACTCAACCGAATCAAGTTTCAAAAATAGATGTGGAAGAGGCAAAGGGAAGAGCGTGGTTGCCGAATTGTTTCTCAGAGCCTAACGAAACATCTATCTCTATTTACAATACCCCCAAGAAAACTTTGTTGAAAAAGGTTGTCATTGTAATAGGGATTGCACCTCAACATGGCAGCCCTCAATTCGGCCAATTGTGTGTGACTTGTACTCTTCTAGGCTTCCTCTTTGCCTCAAGTGATTAAAGTCATGAACTACACCAACCACATTTCTTACCTCAAACCTCTTTGCAATCTCTTGAATTCACTCTTGCCAAGATACTTGTCCCCTATTCACTAAGAAACTGTTGTACCAGCTTTCAGCTCTCCCCCTAAGGTGCATAGCCGAAAGTTCTACCTTGTACCAATCCGTAACTTGGTACACCGAAAAGTATTGTTCACACTTTTGTATCCAAGACCTGGCCCCTTCAAATATTGGACTCTAGGAGGTTGATGTATCTGCTGCCCATACTGATATTGATTTTGCGGCCTTTGTTCTTGCAGGTATTGGTACGGGTCATGCTGTTGAATTGGAAGCGGTTGGTTAAGGTAAGTATATAATGGGAGTTCTGGTTTCATGGAACTTCCAGCATAGGGCAAAAGTATTGGTTGGGAAAATTGGAATACACAAAATAATCATACTATATACGATCAACATTGACTAAGGTCGTGATCTCTCCAAACCCACTTTTATCAAAAAATTCATAAGATTGAACATTCTCCAAATATGTGGGATCTAAAGTTGACACTCTTCCAAACCCACTTTCAATATCATTGCAAACATTATTATCAATCTCATATTCATCATGGGGCTTAAATAAATTTTCAAGATCATAAGAAGAATCACCCCATTCATGATCATTGCAATAAGTAGTGGACATAGTAAAACTAGCATCACCAAGATTAGGGTTTTGCATATCATTAACACAATTGACATTAAGAGAATTTATAATAAAATCATTGCAATCATGTTTTTCATCGAAGGAACTATCAAGTATGGGAGCAATAGCAACAATCTCATGTTTAACATAAGGGACTATAGCAAATTCATCTCCATAAATATTGGCATCATGGCCACAAGAATAGCAAGTGTCATGTTCATCAAGGGATATTTCAATCAAATCATCGGATTCATAAGTATCTATAGATTCATGCTACCACTTGAGCACTACGTTGGTCTTCCCTTGAAGAGGAAAGGGTGATGCAGCAAAGTAGCGTAAGTATTTCCCTCAGTTTTGAGAACCAAGGTATCAATCCAGTAGGAGGCTCCTCAAAAGTCCCTCGTACCTACACAAACAAACAAGAACCTCGCAACCAATGCGATAAAGGGGTTGTCAACCCCTTCACAGTAACTTGCGAAAGTGAGATCTGATAGAGATAATAAGATAAGATAAATATTTTTGGTATTTTTATGATATAGATTGGAAAGTAAAGATTGCAAATAAAAGATAGATTGGAAACTTATATGATAAAAGATAGACCCGGGGGCCATAGGTTTCACTAGTGGCTTCTCTCAAGATAGCATAAGTATTACAGTGGGTGAACAAATTACTGTCGAGCAATTGATAGAAAAGTGCATAGTTATGAGATTATCTAGGCATGATCATGTATATAGGCATCACGTCCCTAACAAGTAGACCAAAACGATTCTGCATCTACTACCATTACTCCACACATCGACCGACTTCTGCCTGCATCTAGAGTATTAAGTTCATAAGAACAGACTAATGCATTAAGCAAGATGACATGATGTAGAGGGATAAACTCAAGTAATATGATATAAACCCCATCTTTTTATCCTTGATTGCAACAATACAATATGTGCCTTGCTGCCCCTGCTGTCACTGGGAAAGGACACCGCAAGATTGACCCAAAGCTAAGCACTTCTCCCATTGCAAGAAAGATCAATCTAGTAGGCCAAACCAAACTGATAATTCGAAGAGACTTGCAAAGATAACTAATCACATATAAAAGAATTCAAAGAAGATTCAATTATTTCTCATAGATAAACTTGATCATAAACCCACAATTCATCTGATCTCGACAAACACACCGCAAAAAGAGTTACATCGAATAGATCTCCAAGAAGATCAAGGAGAACTTGGTATTGAGATTCAAAGAGAGAGAAGAAGCCATCTAGCAAATAACTATGGACCCGAAGGTCTGTGGTAAACTACTCAAAACTCATCGGAGAGGCCTTGGAGATGATGTAGAGGCCCTCCGCGGTCGATTCCCCCTCTGGCGGAGTGCCGGCGAAGGCTCCAAGATGGGATCTCACGGATACAGAAGGTTGCAACGGTGGAATTAGGTTTTTGTGGTGCTCCTCCATGTTCTTGGGGTTCTTGGGGTACGTGGATATATTCGGGCTGGGCCTCCGGTTAGTAGGTTAGTCCCAAAAATGACATAAAAGTGTAAAGTAAATCCCATAAACATATAAAACGGGTAATATAATAGCATGGAATAATCAAAAATTATAGATACGTTGGAGACGTATCAATTCATGCATATCATTATTTTCTTCCAAAGCAATGGTCATTCTCTCAATAAATTCTTTGACATAGACATTATGAGCATAGTTTTCATAGCAATATTTAAGTATGTCAAAAAATTTAGATTTGTAGAGAGTAATATCATACTTTTCAATCAAAGAAGCAACTTCATAAGCAAAGCAACAAATTCCTCAATTTGTTTGATATCATAGTAACTATAAACACCCTTTGCATAAGAAGATAAGATCTCATTATCATTAAACTCACATAGGTAGGGAAGGTGTTTTTTAGAGTTCTTAGAGCAACAAGTAAAATCATAAATTTCACAAAGATTCCAAGCATAACATAACAAACTATTTATTTTATTCCATAAGAGTCTCCCTTTTTCGGAGAAATGGTGACGTACAAAATGAGCATGCTCATCTAATGATTTTCCCTCAACTAAACTAGTTGGGGTTTCAGCACGAGCACATAAAGATCGAAGATTATCCAAGTAGAACACTTTAAGTGGATCCATATCAATATATTGTTAGCAAGCAATGATGCAAGCAAATAGAATGCACATGGAAACACAAACAAAAAGACATACAGGAAGAAGGCAAAGAAAAGGCAAATCTTTTCAAAAATTGTATTAGAATTGGGGGAGAGGAAAACGAGAGGCGAATGGCGAATAATGTAATGCAAGAGAGAAGAGTTTATGATGGGTACTTGGTATGGCATGACTTGACGTAGATCTCCCCGACAACGTGATAGAGGCAAAGGTGTCCCGTCTTTCGATGAGATGATGGATATCGCTTTGGTGGAAGTCGACTTTTACGATCCGACTACGAACGTGCGAGGACGTCGCGCCTTAGCAATCGCTAAACCAACTCCGAGAGGTTATTGACCACGCCGGAGCACGATCAACCTGACCACGAGGGTTTGGTTCCTACGAGCAAATGAAGAACAAGCAAGAAACTAAGATTGCAATCTGGATATTGCGAATATAAGATGAAAACTTTATTGATCAAGGTGGGGTTCTGTGACGCCTTTGTCTGGTCGTTGAACACAAACGAAGTACGCGAAGTTGCAGCTATGGCGAACTTTAATCTAAACAAACCCAAAGTCTAAACGATGCCCTAAGGGCTGTATATATGGAGGAAGAGGGGGGAATTTCGTGGCCCTTGGTGGAGGGGTCCGAAATCAACCCTATCTCTTGTTTCCCCACACATACGGACTCTAAAAATAGCCTACACTTATGTATTTCGAAATTACATGGGCCTGGCCCAATAATAAGGTGATGCAGCACCTAAAATAGCCTCGGGACGAAATTTATGAAGTGGCATCTTGTATATTTCGTCCAAGGCTTCATGCACCCATTATGGTGGCTTCAAAGTCCTGAAATCATCACTTGTAACTCCGTTCTTGTTCCCCTTGCGCATGTGATGAGGACATGACTACCTTGGATATGACCAAAAATATTGCATATATGCATATTTGTCAGGTGATTTCTAGTGCAAACTATTCAATAATCTATTTATGTTATCCAGAACAAAAATACTTCACACACTTTTGTGTTTTGTCTAATTGCAGGTGTATGGGACATTTGTACAATCCACATATGAAGATAAGGAAGAAAGAGATGTTTATTTGCTGTCCAAAAAGTTCTCTCACGTCACTTTTGGCCCAAGAGAAGATAGAGTCCAAGTCTCTCACGTTCTGGATTCAGATGCGGACTGCACAGACATACCTGACTCAAAACGCACACAAGTTTTTCATACGGACTCCGAATTGGGTGATTCTTTTTTTGTTGGAAACTAGATTTCGTGCACTTTCCAACCCAATTGGAATCACCTTCAAATTCGTCCGGAGCGTTGAGTTGTAGACGAAACAATCTGATGCTGCAGCAGAATCCGAGTCAAACTACAAGTCCAAAGGTGTTACATCACCTCCACTTGGGCCCATTGGCCTTGTACGACCTAGATTTAATTTTAGGCTGCCTTGGGATGTCCTCCCACCTCCTAGGCTGCCACCCCTTGCTCCTATATAAGTAGATCCATCTAGTAGCTTTTCCCTTGGGATTTGTTTAGTTAAAAGTTAGCCATTGCAACTTCGTGTGCTTCGTTTGTGTCCAACGACCAGACCAAGACCACTTTTCGGATCCCCACCATTATCAATACTTCATACATATTCGCGATATTCAGATTGCTTTTATTATATTCTTGCTTGTTCTTCGATTGCTTGCAGGAATAGACCTTCGTGGTCAGGTTGATCGTGGTCCGGCGTGGTCAATAACCTCTCGGAGTTGGTTTAGCGATTGCTAAGGCACAACGTCGTTGCACGTTTGTAGTCGGATCGTCAAAGTCGTCTCCACCAAATCGATAGTTATCATCTCATCGAAAGATCGGGACACCCTCGCCTCTATCAGCATGCCATCATCTCCATGCTTGTTCTTGCTCCAATGTTCATCCTTCTTCAAGCTAGGCCCTTCATTTGTAAGCAAAACAAATGTATCCAATTTAGGCAGCATCATATTCTCATGAACATTAGAATCATTACCAAGAAACGAAAGTACCTGGTAATTTAGTTGGCGTGCACGAGCTCTAGTAATTGGTCCAGTATGTATAGCAGCAGGGGCTGTGTGTGTAACAATTGTATTGATGTCCTCATCATCCTCCCCTTCTTGAAATGAAGTCGTCCTCGACGGAAGTTCATCTTCCTCACCCAAATAAGGCTTCAAATCTGCAATGTTAAAAGTGGGACTAACCCCAAAATCTGCAGGCAGCTCAAGTTTATATGCATTATCATTTATTTTCTCTAACACCTTAAAGGGACCATCAGCACGTGGCATTAACTTTGATTTGCGCAAATCAGGAAATCTATCCTTACGTAATTGTAACCAAACAAGATCTCCAGGTGCAAACACAACATGTTTTCTACCCTTATCTCCAGCAAGTTTATATTTAGCATTCATACGCTCAATGTTTTCCTTAGTTAACTCATGCATTTTTAAAATCAATTTAGCACGTTGTTTAGCATCAAAATTAACCTTCTCCGAAGATGGAAGAGGCAACAAATCAATAGGTGCACGAGGTAGGAAACCATACACAACTTCAAAAGGGCACATCTTAGTAGTAGAATGCAATGAACGATTATAAGAAAATTCAATATGAGGCAAGCATTCCTCCCACATTTTCTTATTATTCTTCAAAACAGCCCTAAGCATAGTAGACAACGTCCTATTGACTACTTTAGTTTGTCCATCAGTTTGGGGGTGACAAGTAGTACTAAAAAGCAGTTTAGTCCCCAACTTAGCCCATAACCATGTCCAAAAGTGGCTAAGAAATTTAGTATCATGATCTGAAACAATAGTATTTGGCACACCATGCAAGCGAATAATTTCACGAAAGAACAAATCAGCAACATTAACAGCATCATCGCTTTTATGACATGGTATAAAGTGTGCCATTTTCGAGAATCTATCCACGACAACAAATATGCTATCCCTCCCCTTCTTTGTTCGTGGTAAACCTAAAACAAAGTCCATAGATATATCTTCCCAAGGAACACTAGGTACAGGCAAAGGCATATATAAACCATGAGGATTGAGTCGTGACTTAGCTTTTTGACATGTAGTGCAGCGAGCAATAAAACGCTCAACATCCCATCTCATCTTTGGCCAAAAGAAATGTGTAGCAAGTACGTCCTCCATCTTCTTCACGCCAAAGTGTCCCATTAATCCTCCTCCATGCACCTGCTGCAACAACAAAAGACGAACGGAGCTAGCTGGAATGCATAGCTTGTTAGCACGAAACACAAATCCATCGTTAACGACGAACTTGTTCCACATTCTTCCTTCTTTACAATGCTGCATTACATCTTTAAAATCAGCATCATGCACATATTGATCTTTGATGGTCTCCAAACCAAATATTTTGAAGTCAAGTTGTGAAAGCATAGTATAGCGGCGAGACAATGCATCAGCAATAACATTTTCTTTTCCCTTCATGTGTTTAATGACATAAGGAAAAGTCTCAATGAATTCAACCCATTTAGCATGTCTACGATTCAGTTTAGCTTGACTTTTAATATGTTTCAAAGATTCATGATCAGAATGTATAACAAATTCTTTGGGCCATAAATAATGTTGCCATGTTTCTAAAGTCCGAACAAGAGCATATAATTCTTTATCATAAGTAGAATAATTCAGACTAGGCCCACTCAATTTTTCAGAAAAGTATGCAACAGGTTTGCCATCTTGTAATAACACACCGCCTAATCCAATTCCACTAGCATCACATTCAAGCTCAAAAGTCTTATTAAAATCAGGAAGTTGGAGTAAAGGAGCATGTGTCAACTTATCTTTCAATACCGAGAAGGCTTCTTCCTGTGCGGTACCCCAAAGAAAAGGCACATCTTTCTTTGTAAGCTCATTGAGAGGTGCAGCAATGGTACTGAAATCTCTCACAAAACGCCTATAGAATCCAGCGAGGCCAAGAAAACTCCTCACTTGTGTGACCGTTTTGGGTTGCGGCCAACTCTCAATAGCTTCAATCTTGGCTTTATCAACTTTAATTCCCTGTGGAGTAACAACATAGCCAAGAAAAGATACTTGGTCGGTGCAAAAGGTGCACTTCCCAAGGTTACCAAACAAACGTGCATCACGTAGAGCAATAAAAACAACACGTAAATATTCCAAATGTTCTTCCAAAGATCTGCTATAAATCAATATGTCATCAAAGTAAACTACCACAAATCGTCCAATGAAAGCACGTAAAACTTTGTTCATTAATCTCATGAAAGTACTAGGTGCATTAGTTAACCCAAAAGGCATGACTAACCACTCATATAATCCAAACTTAGTTTTAAATGCTGTTTTCCATTCATCTCCCAATTTCATACGAATTTGATGGTATCCACTACGCAAATCAACTTTGGAGAATATTGTAGAGCCACTCAATTCATCAAGCATATCATCGAGCCTAGGAATAGGATGACGATAACGAATAGTAATATTATTAATGCCTCTACAATCAACACACATACGTGATGTACCATCCTTTTGGGCACTAGAATAATAGGAACAGCACAAGGACTAAAGGATTCGCATATATAACCTTTGTCGAGAAGCTCTTGTACTTGACGCATAATCTCCTTCGTCTCCTCTGGATTGGTACGGTATGGTGCACGGTTTGGCAGTGAAGCATCGGGAATTAAGTCAATCTGATGATCAATCCCTCGAATAGGCGGTAATCCTGGTGGCACGTCTTGTGGAAAGACGTCAGCGAACTCCTGCAAAATGTTAGTGACAGCAGAAGGCAAAGAGGAAGGCACGTCCTCGAATGAAAATAATGCCTCTTTGCACACAAAAGCATAGCAAACAGATTTGCTGAAATCTAGCTCATCAATATCAGATTTGGTGGCAAATAAACATGCACTTTTCAATTTAATTTCAGAAGCAACACTAGATGGTTTATTATTAGGCTTCATTTGTTGCTCAAATTCTTTTGCCACAATCTGATTTTCACTCTTATTATTCTCCTGTTTTGCTTTATTAGCTCTATTAATATCATCTTTCAAAATGGAATCACGAGTCATAGGAAGCAAAGTAATATTTTTATCCTTATGAACAAGAGTATAGTGATTGTTTCTACCATGGTGTACAGAGTTTTTATCAAATTGCCATGGTCTACCAAGTAATAAGGAACATGCTTGCATAGGTACCACATCACAATCAACATAATCAGCATATGTAGAGATACTAAAATGCACACGAACAGTACGTGTTACCTTAACCTTGCCGCTGTTGTTGAACCATTGGATGTAGTAAGGATGT
Source organism: Triticum dicoccoides (assembly GCF_002162155.2). Lineage (NCBI taxonomy): Eukaryota > Viridiplantae > Streptophyta > Magnoliopsida > Poales > Poaceae > Triticum > Triticum dicoccoides. The sequence goes on along the minus strand of NC_041387.1, from coordinate 289,239,117 downwards.
GGATGTGGTCTTGTGGTGAGAGAAAGATTCTCCACCATCTCCATGCTAGCCAAGTTGTGGCAGCTCCCTCCGTCTATTATGACGCGCACAGTACATTCCTTCACAACTCCCTTGGTATGGAACAAATTGTGCCTCTGATTTTGCTCATCTTGTGTGACCTGCACACTCAAAACACGTTGAGCAACTAAACATTCATACCTGTCAGTGTCTTCAGGAGCCATGTATTGCGTCTCATGATCAGAATCATCTCCACCATGTTCTTCACGTGTAATAAGAGCCAAAGTCTCCTCATCATAGTCACTAGCGGACTCATATCCACCATCCACGGTAGCAATCATCACACGTGGAGATTTGCATTCTCTCGCATAATGACCTCCTCCCTTACAACGACGACAAATAATATCACTTGTGTGCCCTGTTGATGCCATCGAAGAAGAAGAACTTTGTGCAGGCCCAGCAGGTGCGCTCTTGGCAGATAATGGTGGTTGTGCCTGTTTTCTTGTATCACGACTGGAGGAGGCACCTGATTGAGGTGCTGGTGCAGTTGAAGTAGAAGATGCACGCGGTGTCCATGATGAAGGTCGGCCTGCAGAAAAGTTAGATCGCGCCAATGCTTGTCGATCCTGCACTTCACGTTCAGCTTTACAAGCAAGATGGAATAAACGAGTGATATTAGTATACTCCTTATAGTCTAGAATGGTCTGAATCTCTCTATTTAATCCACCCAGAAAACGTGCAAGCATAGCTTCATTCTCCTCAACAATACCACATCTAATCATGCCAGTTTGTAATTCCTGATAATATTCTTCTACAGAATTTTTCCCTTGTCTTAAACGCTGCAATTTTTGAAGCAATTCACGTTGATAATATGGTGGAACCCAACGCGTACGCATAGCAGTTTTCAAAGCAGCCCAAGTAGTTGGAATAGGATATAATCTACAATGTTCAGACCACCATACACATGCAAAACTAGTGAAAGCACAAACAGCAGCAGCAACCCATCTCTCCTCGGGATATTGTAAACATGTAAAACGTTGTTCAGTTTCTAACTCCCAAGTAAGATATATATCAGGAACGCATTTTTCGAAAACGCATTTTTCGAAAAAAATTCTGGCTATCCTATTTTTAGGTGTTTCTGAGTGTTTTGAGACAGGTGCCATTATAGGAAGTTTTTTTTGACCCGTTTCCAGTTTTTGGGTCCGGGCAGTCGAAAAAAAAAAAATTGGTCGAAAAAATTTCGTGCCCATCCTGTCAGTTTGAGCTAGGAAGAGTTTTGAGACACTCGCCATTATAGTGATTTTTCGCAAAAAAAAAAGCAGCGCAAAAAAAAAGAGCGCAAAAAAAAAAGAGCGAAAAAAAAAATCCAGAGTGTGCTTTTCCCTTGTTTACGTGCGGCGCCGTGATTTTGTTAGTGTTCTAGGCTCGCGTCTCTAGTACAGTCTAGCCTAGGACCAGCACAGTACCGTCGTTGAGCGTTTATTCAACTTTGCATCTCTGAATTGATTATTGCTGACCCTTTTTGCTACCATATTATAAGCCTTCCCAGCTCCACATACATCTACGTCGTGCGTTTGACTCTCCCTGGTAATCGCTCTATCCAAGCTTTGAGAGTTTTTGACTACAACGGTTGCCGATCACCGCCTGCTACTGGGTAAGAACTGGTAAGAATTTGAGATTTGCTTGACGGATTTGTGACACCCACCACCACCACTTGTTCGTAGTCTGTAGGATCATATTCTTGTGTGTTTCTATTGCTGCTAACCATGCCAGGATCACAAGCCGACGAGATTGACTGGGAGAATTTATCGAACAAGGAGCTTCATGATAAGTTTCAGCAAATGATGACTGAACAGGTGCAAGATGTGCTGAACAATTTTGAAGAGGCCATGGAGAAGATCAATGGCCTTGAGAAGACGTTCGAAACAAAGCTCGATAACAAGTTTAATGAATTGCTCGCGCGTCTTCCACCACCACCACCCGCTGCACCTAACGCACCTCTCCAACAACAACAACAACGACTACCTCCACGTCGCGAAGCAGACCTCCGCCGAGCAAGCCGTGTTCCTCTTGCGTTTGGCCAAACTGTTGGTGCTGCTGTTGATACTTCTGTGGCTCCTGCTGCTGATGCGGAGGAGGATGATTATGTGGGAGATTATGAGGATGAAGTTGATCAAAATCAACACTACGTGCAGCCACCTGTACCACCACCAGCAGGTCGACCTCAGGTATATATTCGTAATGGTAGGCCTGCACCACCACCTCAGGTACGAGATGATGTCCATATTCCTAAACTAAAATTGAATATTCCACCATTTGAGGGTAGATATGTTCCTGATATATATCTTACTTGGGAGTTAGAAACTGAACAACGATTTACATGTTTACAATATCCTGAGGAGAGACGAGTTGCTGCTGCTGTTTGTGCTTTCACTAGTTTTGCATGTGTATGGTGGTCTGAACATTGTAGATTATATCCTATTCCAACTACTTGGGCTGCTTTGAAAACTGCTATGCGTACGCGTTGGGTTCCACCATATTATCAACGTGAATTGCTTCAAAAATTGCAGCGTTTAAGACAAGGGAAAAATTCTGTAGAAGAATATTATCAGGAATTACAAACTGGCATGATTAGATGTGGTATTGTTGAGGAGAATGAAGCTATGCTTGCACGTTTTCTGGGTGGACTAAATAGAGAGATTCAGACCATTCTCGACTATAAGGAGTATACTAATATCACTCGTTTATTCCATCTTGCTTGTAAAGCTGAACGTGAAGTGCGGGATCGACAAGCATTGGCGCGAACTAACTTTTCTGCAGGCCGACCTTCCTCATGGACGCCGCGTGCATCTTCTACTTCAACTGCACCAGCACCTCAATCAGGTGCCTCCTACAGCCGTGATACAAGAAAACAGGAACAACCACCATTATCTGCCAAGAGCGCACCTGCGGGGCCTGCACAGCGTTCTTCTTCTTCCATGGCATCAACAGGGCGCACAAGTGATATTATTTGTCGTCGTTGTAAGGGAGGAGGTCATTATGCGAGGGAATGCAAATCTCCGCGTGTGATGATTGCTACCGCGGATGGTGGATATGAGTCCGCTAGTGACTATGATGAGGAGACATTGGCTCTTATTACACGTGAAGAACATGGTGGAGATTATTCTGATCATGAGACGCAATACATGGCTCCTGAAGACGCTGACAGGTATGAATGTTTAGTTGCTCAACGTGTTTTGAGTGTGCAGGTCACACAAGCTGAGCAAAATCAGAGGCACAATTTGTTCCATACCAAGGGAGTTGTGAAGGAACGTTCTGTGCGCGTCATAATAGACGGAGGGAGCTGCAACAACTTGGCTAGCATGGAGATGGTGGAGAAGCTTTCTCTCACCACAAGACCACATCCACATCCTTACTACATCCAATGGTTCAACAACAGCGGCAAGGTTAAGGTAACACGTACTGTTCGTGTGCATTTTAGTATCTCTACATATGCTGATTATGTTGATTGTGATGTGGTACCTATGCAAGCATGTTCCTTATTACTTGGTAGACCATGACAATTTGATAAAAATTCTATACACCATGGTAGAAACAATCACTATACTCTTGTTCATAAGGATAAAAATATTACTTTGCTTCCTATGACTCCTGATTCCATTTTGAAAGATGATATTAATAGAGCTAATAAAGCACAACAGGAGAAGAATAAGAGTGAAAATCAGATTGTGGCAAAAGAATTTGAGCAACAAATGAAGCCTAATAATAAACCATCTAGTGTTGCTTCTGAAATTAAATTGAAAAGTGCATGTTTATTTGCCACCAAATCTGATATTGATGAGCTAGATTTCAGCAAATCTGTTTGCTATGCTTTTGTGTGCAAAGAGGCATTATTTTCATTCGAGGACGTGCCTTCCTCTTTGCCTCCTGCTGTCACTAACATTTTGCAGGAGTTCGCTGACGTCTTTCCACAAGACGTGCCACCGGGATTACCGCCAATTCGAGGGATTGAGCATCAAATTGACTTAATTCCCGGTGCTTCACTGCCAAACCGTGCACCATACCGTACCAATCCAGAGGAGACGAAGGAGATTATGCGTCAAGTACAAGAGCTTCTCGACAAAGGTTATATACGCGAATCCCTTAGTCCTTGTGCTGTTCCTATTATTCTAGTGCCGAAAAAGGATGGTACATCACGTATGTGTGTTGATTGTAGAGGCATTAATAATATTACTATTCGTTATCGTCATCCTATTCCTAGGTTAGATGATATGCTTGATGAATTGAGTGGCTCTACAATATTCTCCAAAGTTGATTTGCGTAGTGGATACCATCAAATTCGTATGAAATTGGGAGATGAATGGAAAACAGCATTTAAAACTAAGTTTGGATTATATGAGTGGTTAGTCATGCCTTTTGGGTTAACTAATGCGCCTAGTACTTTCATGAGACTAATGAACGAAGTTTTACGTGCTTTCATTGGACGGTTTGTGGTGGTCTATTTTGATGATATACTGATTTATAGCAGATCTTTGGAAGAACATTTGGAACATTTACGTGCTGTTTTTATTGCTCTACGTGATGCACGTTTGTTTGGTAACCTTGGGAAGTGCACCTTTTGCACCGACCGAGTATCTTTTCTTGGCTATGTTGTTACTCCACAGGGAATTGAAGTTGACAAAGCCAGGATTGAAGCTATTGAGAGTTGGCCGCAGCCCAAAACGGTCACACAAGTGAGGAGTTTTCTTGGCCTCGCTGGATTCTATAGGCGTTTTGTGAGAGATTTCAGCACCATTGCTGCACCTCTCAACGAGCTTACAAAGAAGGATGTGCCTTTTGTTTGGGGTACCGCACAGGAAGAAGCCTTCACGGTATTGAAAGATAAGTTGACACATGCTCCTTTACTCCAACTTCCTGATTTTAATAAGACTTTTGAGCTTGAATGTTGATGAGGACATGACTACCTTGGATATGACCAAAAATATTGCATATATGCATATTTGTCAGGTGATTTCTAGTGCAAACTATTCAATAATCTATTTATGTTATCCAGAACAAAAATACTTCACACACTTTTATGTTTTGTCTAATTGCAGGTGTATGGGACATTTGTACAAGCCACATATGAAGATAAGGAAGAAAGAGATGTTTATTTGCTGTCCACAAAGTTCTCTCACGTCACTTTTGCCCAAGAGAAGATAGAGTCCAAGTCTCTCACGTTCTGGATTCAGATTCGGACTGCACAGACACACCTGACTCAAAACGCACACAAGTTTTTCATATGGACTCCGAATTGGGTGATTCTTTTTTTGTTGGAAACTAGATTTCGTGCACTTTCCAACCCAATTGGAATCACCTTCAAATTCGTCCGGAGCGTTGAGTTGTGGACGAAACAATCTGATGCTGCAGCAGAATCCAAGTCAAACTACAAGTCCAAAGGTGTTACATCACCTCCACTTGGGCCCATTGGCCTTGTACGACCTAGATTTAGTTTTAGGCTGCCTTGGGACGTCCTCCCACCTCCTTGGCCGCCACCCCTTGCTCCTATATAAATAGATCCATCTAGTAGCTTTTCCTTGGGATTTGTTTAGTTAAAAGTTAGCCATTGCAACTTCGTGTACTTCGTTTGTGTCCAACGACCAGACCAAGACCGCTTCCGGATCCCCACCATTATCAATACCTCATATATATTTGCAATATTCAGATTGCTTTATCATATTCTTGCTCGTTCTTCGATTGCTTGCAGGAATAGACCTTCGTGGTCAGGCTGACCGTGCTTCCGGCATCATCAGTAACCTCAGGAGATTGGTTTAGCGATTGCTAAGGCGCAACATCGTGCACGTTTGTAGTCGGATCGTCAAAGTCGTCTCCACCAAATCGATAGTTACCATCTCATCGAAAGATCGGGACACCCCGCCTCTATCAAGTGGTATCAGTTTTCAGGTTGCTCGGTGAGAATTTCCAGTTTTTCCTAGATTAGATTTATTTTCTTACCTATTGTCCAAGAAAAAGCCACAAAACAAAAGTTAGATCTATTCATCCTTTGTCCTAACCAGACTGAGCCTTTGCAATTTTCTTTTCATTGTTTGCATTATTGAATTATCGGTTGCATCGCCGTGTTGAGTTGCTGGTCTTAGTGTCTAGTTCCTTTAGAGTTTCGAGTTCTGTTCACATTAGTCACGCAGCCGCTGCATCATTATCCCATCCGCTGTCCACCATCCCATCCACCAATTTCCACCACGTGCTATGCACTGTTTATTGTCATAATCATAGTTGAGGTCACTCACATCTTCGCCTGATCGAATCTGCATCTTATCTAGTTTGTCTTGGAAAGAGGGAGAAAAAGAATATAAAGAAAAAAAAAGAGAAAAAAGGAAAGAAAAAAAAGAAAAAGAGGGAGAAGAAAGAGAAAAAAAAGCGTGAGAAAAAAAAAGAGAGAGAAAAAAAATTGGATCTATCTAGAATCAATCTCGTACCTGAATTCGGATTGGAATCTGTTTTGCGCACTGTTCAGTAAAACAGGTGTATCTTCCTCATACGAAGTCCGTTTTGGCTCCGTGAGTACTCAAATTGAAGATAGCGACGAGCCGCATCTGAATAGTTGCAGAAGCAAGTTCAATATTTGACACCTCAAAATCGGCTTCTAAATAGGTCTTTTTGCCCTCCGAAGTTCGTGAACACAGCTTGTTCCAATTTTTTAGGCCAGTTTTAGAATTCTTTGACTCCTCATATCAACTCGGATTTGAGTGATTCTTTTTGCATTGGAAAGCTTGAGTTAGTAGCATTCTTTGAAAGAATTTATCAGAAAATTGTCTCAAACTTTTCAAGAGGAAAGTTGGAGAGAGAGTTGTTGTATATCCTGCTTGGCAGTTGTTTTTCATCATTATCTTCATTGCCGTTGTGATCTTCACTTATATCTTGCTGTCAAGAGCTACTTAGTATCCTTCATTGATGCTAGTTGTGCTACGCCGTGACCTCATTAGTGTTCTAGGCTCGCGTCTCTAGTCCGGTCTAGCCTAGGACCAGCACAGTACCGTCGTTGAGCGTTTATTCAACATTGCATCTTTGAATTGATTATTTCTAATCTTTTGCTACCATATATAGCCAACCCAGCTCCACATATTTCTACACCGTGTATACGTACGCTCCCCTGGCAATCGCTTTACTCAATATTCGGAGTTACTTGACACCGCTGGTTGCCGATCACCGCCTGCTGCATGGTAAGAACTTGTAAGACATTGATATTTGCTTTACTGTGAGCATTTTACCACCACATCCTAGTAGTTATAGGAACATTATTTTTGGGTTTTGTTTCTTGTTCTACTAATCATGACAGGATCCAGAGTCAATTCATGGGCTTTGTCGATCGCGGGAGACGTGCCACCACCTTTGCAAATACCACAACCGTCACGAGAGGTGCACAAACATCCAAATGCACATGATCAGGTTAATGTATCTATACCACCATTTAATGGCCGTTTTAAACCTGCATTATTTATTGAATGGGAGTTCGACATAAAAAATATATTTGCTTCCCATAATTTCGATGAACATAAAAAGGTTAAGGTTGCGGTTGGTTCTTTCACTGGTTATGCTTTGGTTTGGTGGAGTGAATATTGTCGGTTACACCCTGATTATATACCTACTACTTGGGATGATTTGAAACTTGCCATGCGACATACTTTCGTCCCTGCTTATTATACTCGTGACATGATTAAGAAGTTGCAACACTTAAAACAAGGTAGTGAAACTGTAACAAAATATTATGATGATTTACAAACTACCTTGTTGCATTCCTCTTTAGAAGAAAGTGAAGATGATTTTATGGATAGATTTTGGGGAGGATTAAACCGTGATATTCAAGAGATACTAATTCATGAAGAGTGTTATCCTATGGACCATTTGTTTCAGCTTGCTTGCAAAGCTGAACAGGAAATAAAACGACGTGTTGGCCACGAGGAGAACAAGCGCACGGTGCACATTCCAAGAGTTGATATGATTGTTCCTTCAACTACTAGGCATACTATGACAACCACATCCGTTGTTGTCAGGACTACATCACCTCCACCATGTGACACATCGCCCCCGAGAGTGGCTACATCATCTGAGTTGATCATAAGAGGTAATGACAAATATACTGATCTTCCATCTCTACATGAGAATGATGAATGCCTTGTCAATTTGAATGCACCATCTGATGAGCTACCCACTACTTTGATCACACCACCTATTTTAGAGGACTACGTTGATAATTTGACTTTGCCATGTGATCAAACAACTGAAATACCAACAATTTTGAGTGCACCCATTGAATTAACTATTGATGCAAAAGAACCAATGTTTAATCATTTTGATATGACCTCTAATCTTGGTGATGATTCTGTGTTGAATGACTTATTGCATGTTTGCTTATTTAAGCATGTTGTAGCATGTAAATTTGATGCAAGTAAGGTTTATTCACCAATGTTGGGATGGTTTAATGATGAACATTGTCAATCTTTTGAAATGAATAAGAGCTTCACTTATATGTGCAAACTGAGTTGCAATATTTTCATGCCTTCTACTTCTTGTGCTAATTTTTTGGCTTTAGATTTTATGAACTATGCAAGTTACTCATCTATTCATGTGTCATATATGCAAAAATCAAGGGAAGTAAAAATGGATGACATATACATATACAACATGTACACCTTGTCTTTTTTGTTAGCCACATTTCAGATTAAGCAACGCCGAGGACAGCTTTATTTTCAAGAAGGGGAGGATGATGAGGACATGACTACCTTGGATATGACCAAAAATATTGCATATATGCATATTTGTCAGGTGATTTCTAGTGGATGATGAGGACATCAATACAATTGTTACACCCACAGCCCCTGCTGCTATACATACTGGACCAATTACTAGAGCTCGTGCACGCCAATTAAATTACCAGGTACTTTCGTTTCTTGGTAATGATTCTAATGTTCATGAGAATATGATGCTGCCTAAATTGGATACATTTGTTTTGCTTACAAATGAAGGGCCTAGCTTGGAGAAGGATGAACATTGGAGCAAGAACAAGCATGGAGATGATGGCATGCGCAAGGGAAACAAGAACGGAGTGACAAGTGATGATTTCAGGACTTTGAAGCCACCATAATGGGTGCATGAAGCCTTGGACGAAATATACAAGATGCCACTTCATAAATTTCGTCCCGAGGCTATTTTAGGTGCTGCGTCACCTTATTATTGGGCCAGGCCCATGTAATTTCCAAATACATAAGTATAGGCTATTTTTAGAGTCCGTATGTGTGGGGAAATAAGAGATAGGGTTGATTTCGGACCCCTCCACCAAGGGCCACGAAATTCCCCCCTCTTCCTCCATATATACAGCCCTTAGGGCATCGTTTAGACTTTGGGTTTTGTTTAGATTAAAAGTTCGCCATAGCTGCAACTTCGCGTACTTCGTTTGTGTTCAACGACCAGACAAAGGCGTCACAGAACCCCACCTTGATCAATAAAGCTTTCATCTTATATTCGCAATATCCAGATTGCAATCTTAGTTTCTTGCTTGTTCTTCGTTTGCTCGCAGGAAACAGACCCTCGTGGTCAGGTTGATCGTGCTCCGGCGTGGTCAATAACCTCTCGGAGTTGGTTTAGCGATTGCTAAGGCGCGACGTCCTCGCACGTTCGTAGTCGGATCGTCAAAGTCGACTTCCACCAAAGCGAAATCCACCATCTCATCGAAAGACGGGACACCTTTGCCTCTATCATAAGGGTAGAAAACAGGTTGTGTTTGCACCTGGAGATCTTGTTTGGTTACATTTGCGTAAGGATAGATTTCCTGATTTGCGCAAATCAAAGTTAATGCCACGTGCTGATGGTCCCTTTAAGGTGTTAGAGAAAATAAATGATAATGCATATAAACTTGAGCTGCCTGCAGATTTTGGGGTTAGTCCCACTTTTAACATTGCAGATTTGAAGCCTTATTTGGGTGAGGAAGATGAACTTCCGTCGAGGACGACTTCATTTCAAGAAGGGGAGGATGATGAGGACATCAATACAATTGTTACACCCACAGCCCCTGCTGCTATACATACTGGACCAATTACTAGAGCTCGTGCACGCCAACTAAATTACCAGGTACTTTCGTTTCTTGGTAATGATTCTAATGTTCATGAGAATATGATGCTGCCTAAATTGGATGCATTTGTTTTGCTTACAAATGAAGGGCCTAGCTTGGAGAAGGATGAACATTGGAGCAAGAACAAGCATGGAGATGATGGCATGCGCAAGGGGAACAAGAACGGAGTTACAAGTGATGATTTCAGGACTTTGAAGCCACCATAATGGGTGCATGAAGCCTTGGACGAAATATACAAGATGCCACTTCATAAATTTCGTCCCGAGGCTATTTTAGGTGCTGCGTCACCTTATTATTGGGCCAGGCCCATGTAATTTCGAAATACATCAGTATAGGCTATTTTTAGAGTCCGTATGTGTGGGGAAACAAGAGATAGGGTTGATTTCGGACCCCTCCACCAAGGGCCACGAAATTCCCCCCTCTTCCTCCATATATACAGCCCTTAGGGCATCGTTTAGACTTTGGGTTTTGTTTAGATTAAAAGTTCGCCATAGCTGCAACTTCGCGTACTTCGTTTGTGTTCAACGACCAGACAAAGGCGTCACATAACCCCACCTTGATCAATAAAGCTTTCATCTTATATTCGCAATATCCAGATTGCAATCTTAGTTTCTTGCTTGTTCTTCGTTTGCTCGCAGGAAACAGACCCTCGTGGTCAGGTTGATCGGGCTCCGGCGTGGTCAATAACCTCTCGGAGTTGGTTTAGCGATTGCTAAGGCGCGACGTCCTCGCACGTTCGTAGTCGGATCGTCAAAGTCGACTTCCACCAAAGCGAAATCCACCATCTCATCGAAAGACGGGACACCTTTGCCTCTATCAAGAACCAATGTTTAATCATTTTGATATGACCTCTAATCTTGGTGATGATTCTGTGTTGAATGACTTATTGCATGTTTGCTTATTTAAGCATGTTGTAGCATGTAAATTTGATGCAAGTAAGGTTTATTCACCAATGTTGGGATGGTTTAATGATGAACATTGTCAATCTTTTGAAATGAATAAGAGCTTCACTTATATGTGCAAACTGAGTTGCAATATTTTCATGCCTTCTACTTCTTGTGCTAATTTTTTGGCTTTAGATTTTATGAACTATGCAAGTTACTCATCTATTCATGTGTCATATATGCAAAAATCAAGGGAAGTAAAAATGGATGACATATACATATACAACATGTACACCTTGTCTTTTTTGTTAGCCACATTTCAGATTAAGCAACGCCGAGGACGGCTTTATTTTCAAGAAGGGGAGGATGATGAGGACATGACTACCTTGGATATGACCAAAAATATTGCATATATGCATATTTGTCAGGTGATTTCTAGTGCAAACTATTCAATAATCTATTTATGTTATCCAGAACAAAAATACTTCACACACTTTTATGTTTTGTCTAATTGCATGTGTATGGGACATTTGTACAAGCCACATATGAAGATAAGGAAGAAAGAGATGTTTATTTGCTGTCCACAAAGTTCTCTCACGTCACTTTTGGCCCAAGAGAAGATAGAGTCCAAGTCTCTCACGTTCTGGATTCAGATTCGGACTGCACAGACACACCTGACTCAAAACGCACACAAATTTTTCATATGGACTCCGAATTGGGTGATTCTTTTTTTGTTGGAAACTAGATTTCGTGCACTTTCCAACCCAATTGGAATCACCTTCAAATTCGTCCGGAGCGTTGAGTTGTGGACGAAACAATCTGATGCTGCAGCAGAATCCGAGTCAAACTACAAGTCCAAAGGTGTTACATCACCTCCACTTGGGCCCATTGGCCTTGTACGACCTAAATTTAGTTTTAGGCTGTCTTGGGACGTCCTCCCACCTCCTTGGCCGCCACCCCTTGCTCCTATATAAGTAGATCCATCTAGTAGCTTTTCCTTGGGATTTGTTTAGTTAAAAGTTAGCCATTGCAACTTTGTGTACTTCGTTTGTGTCCAACGACCAGACCAAGACCGCTTCCGGATCCCCACCATTATCAATACCTCATATATATTTGCAATATTCAGATTGCTTTATCATATTCTTGCTCGTTCTTCGATTGCTTGCAGGAATAGACCTTCGTGGTCAGGCTGACCGTGCTTCCGGCATCATCAGTAACCTCAGGAGATTGGTTTAGCGATTGCTAAGGCGCAACGTCGTGCACGTTTGTAGTCGGATCGTCAAAGTCGTCTCCACCAAATCGATAGTTACCATCTCATCGAAAGATCGGGACACCCCGCCTCTATCAAATGTGATGCTAGTGGAATTGGATTAGGAGGTGTGTTATTACAAGATGGCAAACCTGTTGCATACTTTTCTGAAAAATTGAGTGGGCCTAGTCTGAATTATTCTACTTATGATAAAGAATTATATGCTCTTGTTCGGACTTTAGAAACATGGCAACATTATTTATGGCCCAAAGAATTTGTTATACATTCTGATCATGAATCTTTGAAACATATTAAAAGTCAAGCTAAACTGAATCGTAGACATGCTAAATGGGTTGAATTCATTGAGACTTTCCCTTATGTCATTAAACACAAAAAGGGAAAAGAAAATGTTATTGCTGATGCATTGTCTCGTCGCTATACTATGCTTTCACAACTTGACTTCAAAATATTTGGTTTGGAGACCATCAAAGATCAATATGTGCATGATGCTGATTTTAAAGATGTAATGCAGAATTGTAAAGAAGGAAGAATGTGGAACAAGTTTGTCGTTAACGATGGATTTGTGTTTCGTGCTAACAAGCTATGCATTCCAGCTAGCTCCGTTCGTCTTTTGTTGTTGCAGGAAGCGCATGGAGGATGATAGAGGCGGGGGTGTCCCGATCTTTCGATGAGATGATAACTATCGATTTGGTGGAGACGACTTTGACGATTCGACTACAAACATGCACGACGTTGCGCCTTAGCAATCGCTAAACCAACTCCGAGATGTTATTGACCACGCCAGAGCACAATCAACCTGACCACGAAGGTCTATTCCTGCAAGCAATCGAAGAACAAGCAAGAATATGATAAAGCAATCTGAATATTGCGAATATAGATGAAGTATTGATAAAGGTGGGGATCCGTAAACGGTCTTGGTCTGGTCGTTGGACACAAACAAAGTACACGAAGTTGCAATGGCTAACTTTTAACTAAACAAATCCCAAGGAAAAAGCTACTAGATAGATCTACTTATATAGGAGCAAGGGGTGGCGGCCAAGGAGGTGGGAGGACGTCCCAAGGCAGCCTAAAACTAACCCTAGGTCGTACAAGGCTCATGGGCCCAAGTGGAGGTGATGTAACACCTTTGGACTTGTAGTTTGACTCGGATTCTGCTGCAGCATCGGATTGTTTCGTCCACAACTCAACGCTCCTGACGAATTTGAAGGTGATTCCAATTGGGTTGGAAAGTGCACGAAATCTAATTTCCAACAAAAAAAGAATCACCCAATTCGGAGTCCGTATGAAAAACTTGTGTGCGTTTTAAGTCAGGTATGTCTGTGCAGTCCGAATCTGAATCCAGAACGTGAGAGACTTGGACTCTATCTTCTCTTGGGCCAAAAGTGACGTGAGAGAACTTTTTGGACAGCAAATAAACATCTCTTTCTTCCTTATCTTCATATGTGGATTGTACAAATGTCCTATACACCTGCAATTAGACAAAACACAAAAGTGTGTGAAGTATTTTTGTTCTGGATAACATAAATAGATTATTGAATAGTTTGCACTAGAAATCACCTGACAAATATGCATATATGCAATATTTTTGGTCATATCCAAGGTAGTCATGTCCTCATCATCCTCCCCTTCTTGAAAATAAAGCCGTCCTCGGCGTTGCTTAATCTGAAATGTGGCTAACAAAAGAGACAAGGTGTACATGTTGTATATGTATATGTCATCCATTTTTACTTCCCTTGATTTTTGCATATATGACACATGAATAGATGAGTAACTTGCATAGTTCATAAAATCTAAAGCCAAAAAATTAGCACAATAAGTAGAAGGCATGAAAATATTGCAACTCAGTTTGCACATATAAGTGAAGCTCTTATTCATTTCAAAAGATTGACAATGTTCATCATTAAACCATCCCAACATTGGTGAATAAACCTTACTTGCATCAAATTTACATGCTACAACATGCTTAAATAAGCAAACATGCAATAAGTCATTTAACACAGAATCATCACCAAGATTAGAGGTCATATCAAAATGATTAAACATTGGTTCTTTTGCATCAATAGTTAATTCAATGGGTGCACTCAAAATTGTTGGTATTTCAGTTGTTTGATCACATGGCAAAGTCAAATTATCAACGTAGTCCTCTAAAATAGGTGGTGTGATCAAAGTAGTGGGTAGCTCATCAGATGGTGCATTCAAATTGACAAGGCATTCATCATTCTCATGTAGAGATGGAAGATCAGTACCTTTGTCATTACCTCTTATGATCAACTCAGATGATGTAGCCACTCTCGGGGGCGATGTGTCACATGGTGGAGGTGATGTAGTCCTGACAACAACGGATGTGGTTGTCATAGTATGCCTAGTTGATGAGGACATCAATACAATTGTTACACCCACAGCCCCTGCTGCTATACATACTGGACCATTTACTAGAGCTCGTGCACGCCAACTAAATTACCAGGTACTTTCGTTTCTTGGTAATGATTCTAATGTTCATGAGAATATGATGCTGCCTAAATTGGATACATTTGTTTTGCTTACAAATGAAGGGCCTAGCTTGGAGAAGGATGAACATTGGAGCAAGAACAAGCATGGAGATGATGGCATGCGCAAGGGGAACAAGAACGGAGTTACAAGTGATGATTTCAGGACTTTGAAGCCACCATAATGGGTGCATGAAGCCTTGGACGAAATATACAAGATGCCACTTCCTAAATTTCGTCCCGAGGCTATTTTAGGTGCTGCGTCACCTTATTATTGGGCCAGGCCCATGTAATTTCGAAATACATAAGTATAGGCTATTTTTAGAGTCCGTATGTGTGGGGAAACAAGAGATAAGGTTGATTTCGGACCCCTCCACCAAGGGCCACGAAATTCCCCCCTCTTCCTCCATATATACAGCCCTTAGGGCATCGTTTAGACTTTGGGTTTTGTTTAGATTAAAAGTTCGCCATAGCTGCAACTTCGCGTACTTCGTTTGTGTTCAACGACCAGACAAAGGCGTCACAGAACCCCACCTTGATCAATAAAGCTTTCATCTTATATTCGCAATATCCAGATTGCAATCTTAGTTTCTTGCTTGTTCTTCGTTTGCTCGCAGGAAACAGACCCTCGTGGTCAGGTTGATCGTGCTCCGGCGTGGTCAATAACCTCTCGGAGTTGGTTTAGCGATTGCTAAGGCGCGACGTCCTCGCACGTTCGTAGTCGGATCGTCAAAGTCGACTTCCACCAAAGCGAAATCCACCATCTCATCGAAAGACGGGACACCTTTGCCTCTATCATAAGGGTAGAAAACAGGTTGTGTTTGCACCTGGAGATCTTGTTTGGTTACATTTGCGTAAGGATAGATTTCCTGATTTGCGCAAATCAAAGTTAATGCCACGTGCTGATGGTCCCTTTAAGGTGTTAGAGAAAATAAATGATAATGCATATAAACTTGAGCTGCCTGCAGATTTTGGGGTTAGTCCCACTTTTAACATTGCAGATTTGAAGCCTTATTTGGGTGAGGAAGATGAACTTCCGTCGAGGACGACTTCATTTCAAGAAGGGGAGGATGATGAGGACATCAATACAATTGTTACACCCACAGCCCCTGCTGCTATACATACTGGACCAATTACTAGAGCTCGTGCACGCCAACTAAATTACCAGGTACTTTCGTTTCTTGGTAATGATTCTAATGTTCATGAGAATATGATGCTGCCTAAATTGGATACATTTGTTTTGCTTACATATGAAGGGCCTAGCTTGGAGAAGGATGAACATTGGAGCAAGAACAAGCATGGAGATGATGGCATGCGCAAGGGGAACAAGAACGGAGTTACAAGTGATGATTTCAGGACTTTGAAGCCACCATAATGGGTGCATGAAGCCTTGGACGAAATATACAAGATGCCACTTCCTAAATTTCGTCCCCAGGCTATTTTAGGTGCTGCGTCACCTTATTATTGGGCCAGGCCCATGTAATTTCGAAATACATAAGTATAGGCTATTTTTAGAGTCCGTATGTGTGGGGAAACAAGAGATAGGGTTGATTTCGGACCCCTCCACCAAGGGCCACGAAATTCCCCCCCTCTTCCTCCATATATACAGCCCTTAGGGCATCGTTTAGACTTTGGGTTTTGTTTAGATTAAAAGTTCGCCATAGCTGCAACTTCGCGTACTTCGTTTGTGTTCAACGACCAGACAAAGGCGTCACAGAACCCCACCTTGATCAATAAAGCTTTCATCTTATATTCGCAATATCCAGATTGCAATCTTAGTTTCTTGCTTGTTCTTCGTTTGCTCGCAGGAAACAGACCCTCGTGGTCAGGTTGATCGTGCTCCGGCGTGGTCAATAACCTCTCGGAGTTGGTTTAGCGATTGCTAAGGCGCGACGTCCTCGCACGTTCGTAGTCGGATCGTCAAAGTCGACTTCCACCAAAGCGAAATCCACCATCTCATCGAAAGACGGGACACCTCGCCTCTATCATTCGGAGTCCGTATGAAAAACTTGTGTGCGTTTTGAGTCAGGTGTGTCTGTGCAGTCCGAATCTGAATCCAGAACGTGAGAGACTTGGACTCTATCTTCTCTTGGGCCAAAAGTGACGTGAGAGAACTTTTTGGACAGCAAATAAACATCTCTTTCTTCCTTATCTTCATATGTGGATTGTACAAATGTCCCATACACCTGCAATTAGACAAAACACAAAAGTGTGTGAAGTATTTTTGTTCTGGATAACATAAATAGATTATTGAATAGTTTGCACTAGAAATCACCTGACAAATATGCATATATGCAATATTTTTGGTCATATCCAAGGTAGTCATGTCCTCATCATCCTCCCCTTCTTGAAAATAAAGCCGTCCTCGGCGTTGCTTAATCTGAAATGTGGCTAACAAAAGAGACAAGGTGTACATGTTGTATATGTATATGTCATCCATTTTTACTTCCCTTGATTTTTGCATATATGACACCTGAATAGATGAGTAACTTGCATAGTTCATAAAATCTAAAGCCAAAAAATTAGCACAAGAAGTAGAAGGCATGAAAATATTGCAACTCAGTTTGCACATATAAGTGAAGCTCTTATTTATTTCAAAAGATTGACAATGTTCATCATTAAACCATCCCAACATTGGTGAATAAACCTTACTTGCATCAAATTTACATGCTACAACATGCTTAAATAAGCAAACATGCAATAAGTCATTCAACACAGAATCATCACCAAGATTAGAGGTCATATCAAAATGATTATACATTGGTTCTTTTGCATCAATAGTTAATTCAATGGGTGCACTCAAAATTGTTGGTATTTCAGTTGTTTGATCACATGGCAAAGTCAAATTATCAACGTAGTCCTCTAAAATAGGTGGTGTGATCAAAGTAGTGGTGTGATCAAAGTAGTGGGTAGCTCTGATACCACTTGATAGAGGCGGGGGTGTCCCGATCTTTCGATGAGATGATAACTATCGATTTGGTGGAGACGACTTTGACGATTCGACTACAAACGTGCACGACGTTGCGCCTTAGCAATCGCTAAACCAACTCCGAGAGGTTATTGACCACGCCAGAGCACAATCAACCTGACCACGAAGGTCTATTCCTGCAAGCAATCGAAGAACAAGCAAGAATATGATAAAGCAATCTGAATATTGCGAATATACATGAAGTATTGATAAAGATGGGGATCCGTAAACGGTCTTGGTCTGGTCGTTGGACACAAACAAAGTACACGAAGTTGCAATGGCTAACTTTTAACTAAACAAATCCCAAGGAAAAAGCTACTAGATGGATCTACTTATATAGGAGCAAGGGGTGGCGGCCAAGGAGGTGGGAGGACGTCCCAAGGCAGCCTAAAACTAACCCTAGGTCGTACAAGGCTCATGGGCCCAAGTGGAGGTGATGTAACACCTTTGGACTTGTAGTTTGACTCGGATTCTGCTGCAGCATCGGATTGTTTCGTCCACAACTCAACGCTCCGGACGAATTTGAAGGTGATTCCAATTCGGTTGGAAAGTGCACGAAATCTAGTTTCCAACAAAAAAAGAATCACCCAATTCGGAGTCCGTATGAAAAACTTGTGTGCGTTTTAAGTCAGGTATATCTGTGCAGTCCGAATCTGAATCCAGAACGTGAAAGACTTGGACTCTATCTTCTCTTGGGCCAAAAGTGACGTGAGAGAACTTTTTGGACAGCAAATAAACATCTCTTTCTTCCTTATCTTCATATGTGGATTGTACAAATGTCCTATACACCTGCAATTAGACAAAACACAAAAGTGTGTGAAGTATTTTTGTTCTGGATAACATAAATAGATTATTGAATAGTTTGCACTAGAAATCACCTGACAAATATGCATATATGCAATATTTTTGGTCATATCCAAGGTAGTCATGTCCTCATCAGAGGAGGATTAATGGGACATTTTGGCGTGAAGAAGACGGATGACGTACTTGCTACACATTTCTTTTGGCCAAAGATGAGACGGGATGTTGAGCGTTTTATTGCTCGATGCACTACATGTCAAAAAGCTAAGTCACGACTCAATCCTCATGGTTTATATATGCCTTTGCCTGTACCTAGTGTTCCTTGGGAGGATATATCTATGGATTTTGTTTTAGGTTTACCTCGAACAAAGAAGGGGAGGGATAGCATATTTGTTGTCGTGGATAGATTCTCGAAAATGGCACACTTTATACCATGTCATAAAAGCGATGATGCTGTTAATGTTGCTGATTTGTTCTTTCGTGAAATTATTCGCTTGCATGGTGTGCCAAATACTATTGTTTCAGATCGTGATACTAAATTTCTTAGCCACTTTTGGAGATGTTTATGGGCTAAGTTGGGGACTAAACTTCTTTTTAGTACTACTTGTCACCCCCAAACTGATGGACAAACTGAAGTAGTCAATAGAACGTTGTCTACTATGCTTAGGGCTGTTTTGAAGAATAATAAGAAAATGTGGGAGGAATGCTTGCCTCATATTGAATTTGCTTATAATCGTTCATTGCATTCTACTACTAAGATGTGTCCTTTTGAAGTTGTGTATGGTTTCCTACCTCGTGCACCTATTGATTTGTTGCCTCTTCCATCTTCGGAGAAGGTTAATTTTGATGCTAAACAACGTGCTGAATTGATTTTAAAAATGCATGAGTTAACTAAGGAAAACATTGAGCGTATGAATGCTAAATATAAACTTGCTGGAGATAAGGGTAGAAAACATGTTGTGTTTGCACCTGGAGATCTTGTTTGGTTACATTTGCGTAAGGATAGATGTCCTGATTTGCGCAAATCAAAGCTAATGCCACGTGCTGATGGTCCCTTTAAGGTGTTAGAGAAAATAAATGATAATGCATATAAACTTGAGCTGCCTGCAGATTTTGGGGTTAGTCCCACTTTTAACATTGCAGATTTGAAGCCTTATTTGGGTGAGGAAGATGAACTTCCGTCGAGGACGACTTCATTTCAAGAAGGGGAGGATGATGAGGACATCAATACAATTGTTACACCCACAGCCCCTGCTGCTATACATACTGGACCAATTACTAGAGCTCGTGCACGCCAACTAAATTACCAGGTACTTTCGTTTCTTGGTAATGATTCTAATGTTCATGAGAATATGATGCTGCCTAAATTGGATACATTTGTTTTGCTTACAAATGAAGGGCCTAGCTTGGAGAAGGATGAACATTGGAGCAAGAACAAGCATGGAGATGATGGCATGCGCAAGGGGAACAAGAACGGAGTTACAAGTGATGATTTCAGGACTTTGAAGCTACCACAATGGGTGCATGAAGCCTTGGACGAAATATACAAGATGCCACTTCATAAATTTCGTCCCGAGGCTATTTTAGGTGCTGCGTCACCTTATTATTGGGCCAGGCCCATGTAATTTCGAAATACATAAGTATAGGCTATTTTTAGAGTCCGTATGTGTGGGGAAACAAGAGATAGGGTTGATTTCGGACCCCTCCACCAAGGGCCACGAAATTCCCCCCTCTTCCTCCATATATACAGCCCTTAGGGCATCGTTTAGACTTCGGGTTTTGTTTAGATTAAAAGTTCGCCATAGTTGCAACTTCGCGTACTTCGTTTGTGTTCAACGACCAGACAAAGGCGTCACAGAACCCCACCTTGATCAATAAAGCTTTCATCTTATATTCGCAATATCCAGATTGCAATCTTAGTTTCTTGCTTGTTCTTCGTTTGCTCGCAGGAAACAGACCCTCGTGGTCAGGTTGATCGTGCTCCGGCGTGGTCAATAACCTCTCGGAGTTGGTTTAGCGATTGCTAAGGCGCGACGTCCTCACACGTTCGTAGTCGGATCGTCAAAGTCGACTTCCACCAAAGCGAAATCCACCATCTCATCGAAAGACGGGACACCTTTGCCTCTATCATATCTACCCTCAAATGGTGGAATATTCAATTTCAGTTTAGGAATATGGACATCATCTCGTACCTGAGGTGGTGGTGCAGGCCTACCATTACGAATATATACCTGAGGTCGACCTGCTGGTGGTGGTGCTGGTGGGTGCACGTAGTTCTGATTTTGATCAACCTCATCCTCATAATCGCCCGCATACTCATCATCCTCCTGGGTACCAGCAGCAGCAGTAGCAGGAGCCAAAGAAGCATCAATAACAGGAACAGCAGCACCAGAAGTTTGGCCATCCTCAATAGGAACACGCTTCGCTCGTCCATACTGATTCGGAAGGATGCGTTGTTGTTGGTGTTACAGAGGTGCGATAGGTGTAGCCGGCGGTGGTGGTGGTAAATGCGCGAGCAATTCATTAAACTTGCTATCAAGCTTTGTTTCGAACGTCTTCTCCATGCCATCTATCTTCTCCTTGGCCTCGTCAAATCTGTTTAGCACATCTTGCACCTGTCCACTCATCATTTGCTGAAATTTATCATGTAGCTGTTTGTTCGTCAGGTTCTCCCAATCAGTCTCATCGGCTTGTGATCCTACCATGGTTAGCAGCAAATAGAAACACACAAGAATACGATCCTACAGACTACTAAGAAGTGGTGGTGGTGTATCACAAACCCGTCAAGCAAATCTCAAATTCTTACCAGTTCTTACCCAGCAGCAGGTGGTGATCGGCAACCGTTGTAGTCAAAACTCTCAAAGCTTGGATAGAGCGATTACCAGGGAGAGTCAAACGCACGACGTAGATGTATGTGGAGCTGGGAAGGCTTATAATATGGTAGCAAAAGGGGTCAGCAAAAATCAATTCAGAGATGCAAAGTTGAATAAACGTTCAACGACGGTACTGTGTTGGTCCTAGGCTAGATCGTGCTAGAGACGCGAGCCTAGAACACTAACAAAATCACGGCGCTGCACGTAAACAAGGGAAAAGCACACTCTGGAAAAAAAAAATCCGCTCTTTTTTTTGGCGAAAAATCATTATAATGGTGAGTGTCTCAAAACTCTTCCTAGGTCAAACTGACAGGATAGGCACGAAATTTTATCGACCAATTTTTTTTTTATTTTTTCGACTGCCCGGACCCAAAAACTGGAAACGGGTCAAAAAAAACTTCCTATAATGGCACCTGTCTCAAAACACTCAGAAACACCTAAAAATAGGATAGCCAGAAATTTTTTCGAAAATTGCGTTTTTGAAAAATTTTGGGCCTAAACGGAGGGTGGTTTCCAGTTTTTTTTTCTGAAACCTACTCCGGCAAGGAAACACGAATCGGAAACTAGATGGATCTCGAAAACACACCTAATATGCAAGGAACTCGGATTGGTGGTGGATATATGGTGGTGGTATATGGCAGCGGTGGTGGTATATGGCAGCGGTGGTAATATATGGATATGGATCGGTGGTGGTATATGGATACGGATTGGTGGTGGTATATGGATACGGATTCGGAGCGGTGGTGGTAGGTGACAGGGGCGATGATGATGATGATGGTGCGGTGGCGGCGTGACAACTTATGACCAGAACTCGAAACTCTAAAAGACTAACGCTAAGACCAGCAACTAGACACAACGATGCAACCGCAAATTCAACAAAGCAAAACCCTAAAAAGATTATGCAAAGGCTCAGATTGGTTCGGATATAATGAACTAACCCTAATTTTTTTTGGCTTTTTCGTGGACTGTAGGTATGAAGAACAGACTCGATCTAAACTACAAAAAACTGTAAAATCTCACCGAGCAACCTGGAAATCTGATACCACTTGATAGAGGCAAAGGTGTCCCGTCTTTCGATGAGATGATGGATATCGCTTTGGTGGAAGTCGACTTTTACGATCCGACTACGAACGTGCGAGGACGTCGCGCCTTAGCAATCGCTAAACCAACTCCGAGAGGTTATTGACCACGCCGGAGCACGATCAACCTGACCACGAGGGTCTGTTTCCTGCGAGCAAACGAAGAACAAGCAAGAAACTAAGATTGCAATCTAGATATTGCGAATATAAGATGAAAGCTTTATTGATCAAGGTGGGGTTTTGTGACGCCTTTGTCTGGTCGTTGAACACAAACGAAGTACGCGAAGTTGCAGCTATGGCGAACTTTAATCTAAACAAAACCCAAAGTATAAACGATGCCCTAAGGGCTGTATATATGGAGGAAGAGGGGGGAATTTCGTGGCCCTTGGTGGAGGGGTCCGAAATCAACCCTATCTCTTGTTTCCCCACACATACGGACTCTAAAAATAGCCTACACTTATGTATTCGAAATTACATGGGCCTGGCCCAATAATAAGGTGACGCAGCACCTAAAATAGCCTCGGGACGAAATTTATGAAGTGGCATCTTGTATATTTCGTCCAAGGCTTCATGCACCCATTATGGTGGCTTTAAAGTCCTGAAATCATCACTTGTAACTCTGTTCTTGTTCCCCTTGCGCATGCCATCATCTCCATGCTTGTTCTTGCTCCAATGTTCATCCTTCTCCAAGCTAGGCCCTTCATTTGTAAGCAAAACAAATGTACCCAATTTAGGCAGCATCATATTCTCATGAACATTAGAATCATTACCAAGAAACGGAAGTACCTGGTAATTTAGTTGGCGTGCACGAGCTCTAGTAATTGGTCCAGTATGTATAGCAGCAGGGGTTGTGGGTGTAACAATTGTATTGATGTCCTCATCACAACGGCCCCAGAAATGGGCAAGTTGACGGGAGGCGAATCTTGACTTGACTTGGCATAAAAATCCCCGGCAACGGCACCATAAATCCTTCTTGCTACCTCTTGAGCTTGCGTTGGTTTTTCCCTTGAAGAGGAAAGGGTGATGCACCAAACTAGAGTAAGTATTTCCCTCAGTTTTGAGAACCAAGGTATCAATCCAGTAGGAGACAACGCACAAGTCACCGAATACCTGCACAAACAATCAACAACTTGCACCCAATGCGATAAAGGGGTTGTAAATCCCATCACGGTTGCTTGCAAAAGTGTGATCTGATAGAGATAGATAAACGGTAAAGTAAATATTTTTGGTATTTTTGGTTTATAGATCGGAAAGTAAAAGATTGCAAAATAGTAGATCGGAAACTAGTATGATGCAAAAGAGATTCAAAATAATGGAAAAGAGACCCGGGGGCCATAGGTTTCACTAGTGGCTTCTCTCAAGATAACAAATATTATGGTGGCTGACTTACTGCCGAGCAATTGATAGAAAAGCGCAAAGTTATGACAATATCTAAGGCAATGATCATGAACATAGGCATCACGTCTGTGATAAATAGACCAAAACGATTCTGCATCTACTACTATTACTCCACACATCGACCGCCATCCAGCATGCATCTAGAGTATTAAGTTCATAAAGAACGGAGTAACGCATTAAGTAAGATGACATGATGTAGAGGAATTAACTCAAGCAATATGATGAAAACCCCATCTTTTTATCCTCGATGGCAACTATACAATACGTGCCTTGCTGCCCCTACTGTCACTAGGAAAGGACACCGCAAGATTGAACCCAAAGTTAAGCACTTCTCCCATTGCAAGAAAAACCAATCTAGTAGGCCAAACTAAACCGATAATTCAAAGAGACTTGCAAAGATATTTAATCATGCATATAAGAATTCAGAGAAGAACCAAATAATATTCATAGATAATCTGATCATAAATCCACAATTCAGCGGATCTCGGCAAACACACCACAAATGAATATTACATCGAATAGATATCCAAGAGTGAGAAGAAGCCATCTAGCTACTAGCTATGGACCCGTAGGTCTGTGGTAAATTACTAACGCTTCATTGGAGAGGTAATGGTGTTGATGTAGAAGCCCTCCGTGATTGAATCCCTCTCCCGCAGGACACTGGAAAAGGTCTGTAGATGGGATATCACAGGTACAGAAGGTTTTGGCGGTGGAAAAGTGGTTTCATGGCTCCCCATGATGTTTTCAGGGTATAAGAGTATATATAGGCAAAGGAACTAAGTCAGGAGACCCACGAGGGGCCCACGAGGTAGGGGGCATGCCCTACCCCCCTAGGCTCACCCTCCACCCTCGTGCCGCCTTGTTGCGTCTCCGACTTCATCTCCAAGTCTCCTGGTTTACTTCTGGTCCAAGAAAGATCATCGTGAAAGTTTCATTCCGTTTGGACTCCGTTTGGTATTCCTTTTCTGCGAAACTCTAAAATAGGCAAAAAAACATAAACTAGCACTGGACTCTAGGTTAATAGGTTAGTCCCAAAAATAATATAAAATAGCAAAACAGATAATATAATAGCCTGGAACAATCAAAAATTATAGATACATTGGAGACATATCAGTCGATCCGGAGGACCACCAACATCCCCTATGTTACTCTTTTCCTTCATCTTTTTTGATATTGCCTTCTGAAGTCAAAACCGCAAGAAGATGAATAAAATTAGTTGTGCATAACTGGTTGATGCATGATACAGATGAACACTACTTTGATGTAAGGCAAGCGCATGATAGGAGGGTGGAATATACAAAAAAAGACGACAACATTGCATATTCACATGTACGATAGGAGGATGGAATATGTATGAAAAACAGTAAGCAGAAGGCATTTTAACAAAATTAGAAGAAATGAAAGCTAGGCACCATATAAACATGTAGCCAATATCACTCTACCAGGTTAAATGTGTCTCGTCGTAAGTGCCATTTCAAGAAATTAGAAGCAGTACAAGCTATAAGGCAATGCAAGATGCAACCTACATCACACTCCCAAGTTAAATGTGTCTTATGGGTAAGTGATTGTTGCAGGTATAAGTTGTAAGCTACGCAGATGCAATTCAACAAAATTAGAAGCAATACAAACTAGACATCATACTGAAGACGCAACCACATATAATAGTTCCAAGTTAGAGCAAGTGCGTGTAATGGTGGGTAGGGGAGATGTGCTCTTCATCTACACATCTACATTACCTGTCCATCCTTGGGTTTTCTTGCGAACCTTGTTGGGAGGATGGCGGAGCAGAATCGGTAGAGACCCTCTGTTTGAGATTCTCCGAAGGACCACCATCATCCATTGCCTTACTATTTTCCTTTAGTTGTATTGATTTTGCATTGCGAAGTCAAACCGATAAGAAAAAGGAATAAAATTTGCTCTTCAGAACTCATTCATGCATGATACTATCAAACACTACTCGGATGAAAGGCAAACACATGATACGAGGAGGGAATATGTAGGAATAACAAGACGGCATGAGATATTCACAACTATGATGTGGTAACTAAGCAGAAGGCATTTGAACAAATTAGAAGCACTGCAAGCTAGACACCATATGAAAGATGCAACCTATATCACTCTACCAAGTTCAAACTGTCTAGTGTTTCAACAAATTAGAAGCAGTACATGCTAGAAATCATATGAAAGACGCAACCAATATCAGAGTGGCGACTTAAAGGTGCCTCATCATAAGTGACTGAGGCGTGATACGGAAGAACAATAGTTTGATGTCAGAACATCGTGTGATCAGATATAATATGTTCTAGAAACAGGAACATGTGTCATATTCACAGGCATGATGTGTAAAGTAAGCAGATGCAATTCAAGAAAGTTAGAAGCAATACAAGCTAGACATCATAAGCAACATGCAACCACATATAATAATGCCAAGTTAGAGCAAACACCTGTGAATGTGATGATGGAGTAGGGGAGATGTGCTCATCATCTACACAACTACGTTGACTATCTAGCCTTGCGTTGTCTTGCGAATCTTGTTGGGAGAATGGCAGAGTAGAATCTGTAGAGACCCTCCATTTCAGTTGCTCGGAAGGACCAACATCATCCAATGCCTTACAAATTTCCTTCCACTTTATTGATTTTGCATTGTGAGGTCAAACCGACAAGAAAAAGTAATAAAATCGCTCTTCAGAAATCATTCATGCATGATACTAACAAACACTACTCTGATGAAAGGCAAAGTCATGATACGAGGATGGAATATGTATGAAAAACTGGATGACATGACAAATTCACACCTATGATGTGGTAACTAAGGAGAAGGCACATCAACAAATTAGAAGCACTGCAAGCTAGACACCATATGGAAGGTGCAATCAATATCACTCTGCCAAGTTAAAACTGTCTCGTTGATAGAGGCGAGGGTGTCCCGATCTTTCGATGAGATGATAACTATCGATTTGGTGGAGACGACTTTGACGATCCGACTACAGACGTGCACGACGTTGCGCCTTGGCAATCACTAAACCAATCTCCTGAGGTTACTGACGATGCCGGAAGCACGGTTAGCCTGACCACGAAGGTCTATTCCTGCAAGCAATCGAAGAAGGAGCAAGAATATGATAAAGCAATCTGACTATTGCAAATATATATGAGGTATTGATAATGGTGGGGATCCGGAAGCGGTCTTGGTCTGGTCGTTGGACACAAACAAAGTACACGAAGTTGCAATGGCTAACTTTTAACTAAACAAATCCCAAGGAAAAGCTAATAGATGGATCTACTTATATAGGAGCAAGGGGTGGCGGCCAAGGAGGTGGGAGGACGTCCCAAGGCATCCTAAAACTAAATCTAGGTCGTACAGGGCCAATGGGCCCAAGTGGAGGTGATGTAACACCTTTGGACTTGTAGTTTGACTCGGATTCTGCTGCAGCATCAGATTGTTTCGTCCACAACTCGACGCTCCGGACGAATTTGAAGGTGATTCCAATTGGGTTGGAAAGTGCACGAAATCTAGTTTCCAACAAAAAAAGAATCACCCAATTCGTAGTCCGTATGAAAAACTTGTGTGCGTTTTGAGTCAGGTATGTCTGTGCAGTCCGAATCTGAATCCAGAACGTGAGAGACTTGGACTCTATCTTCTCTTGGGCCAAAAGTGACGTGAGAGAACTTTTTGGACAGAAAATAAACATCTCTTTCTTCCTTATCTTCATATGTGGATTGTACAAATGTCCCATACACCTGCAATTAGACAAAACACAAAAGTGTGTGAAGTATTTTTGTTCTGGATAACACAAATAGATTATTGAATAGTTTGCACTAGAAATCACCTGACAAATATGCATATATGCAATATTTTTGGTCATATCCAAGGTAGTCATGTCCTCATCATCCTCCCCTTCTTGAAAATAAAGCCGTCCTCGGCGTTGCTTAATCTGAAATGTGGCTAACAAAAGAGACAAGGTGTACATGTTGTATATGTATATGTCATCCATTTTTACTTCCCTTGATTTTTGCATATATGACACATGAATAGATGAGTAACTTGCATAGTTCATAAAATCTAAAGCCAAAAAATTAGCACAAGAAGTAGAAGGCATGAAAATATTGCAACACAGTTTGCACATATAAGTGAAGCTCTTATTCATTTCAAAAGATTGACAATGTTCATAATTAAACCATCCCAACATTGGTGAATAAACCTTACTTGCATCAAATTTACATGCTACAACATGCTTAAATAAGCAAACATGCAATAAGTCATTCAACACAGAATCATCACCAAGATTAGAGGTCATATCAAAATGATTAAACATTGGTTCTTTTACATCAATAGTTAATTCAATGGGTGCACTCAAAATTGTTGGTATTTCAGTTGTTTGATCACATGGCAAAGTCAAATTATCAACGTAGTCCTCTAAAATAGGTGGTGTGATCAAAGTAGTGGGTAGCTCATCAGATGGTGCATTCAAATTGACAAGGCATTCATCATTCTCATGTAGAGATGGAAGATCAGTACCTTTGTCATTACCTCTTATGATCAACTCAGATGATGTAGCCACTCTCGGGGGCGATGTGTCACATGGTGGAGGTGATGTAGTCCTGACAACAACGGATGTGGTTGTCATAGTATGCCTAGTAGTTGAAGGAACAATCATATCAACTCTTGGAATGTGCACCGTGCGCTTGTTCTCCTCGTGGCCAACACGTCGTTTTATTTCCTGTTCAGCTTTGCAAGCAAGATGAAACAAATGGTTCATAGGATAACACTCTTCATGAATTAGTATCTCTTGAATATCACGGTTTAATCCTCCCCAAAATCTATCCATAAAAGCATCTCTTGAACGAGCAAGAATATGATAAAGCAATCTGAATATTGCAAATATATATGAGGTATTGATAATGGTGGGGATCCGTAAGCGGTCTTGGTCTGGTCGTTGGACACAAACGAAGTACACGAAGTTGCGTTGGCTAACTTTTAACTAAACAAATCCCAAGGAAAAGCTACTAGATGGATCTACTTATATAGGAGCAAGGGGTGGCGGCCAAGGAGGTGGGAGGACGTCCCAAGGCAGCCTAAAACTAAATCTAGGTCGTACAAGGCCAATGGGCCCAAGTGGAGGTGATGTAACACCTTTGGACTTGTAGTTTGACTCGGATTCTGCTGCAGCATCAGATTGTTTCGTCCACAACTCAACGCTCCGGACGAATTTGAAGGTGATTCCAATTGGGTTGGAAAGTGCACGAAATCTAGTTTCCAACAAAAAAAGAATCACCCAATTCGGAGTCCGTATGAAAAACTTGTGTGCGTTTTGAGTCAGGTATGTCTATGCAGTCCGAATCTGAATCCAGAACGTGAGAGACTTGGACTCTATCTTCTCTTGGGCCAAAAGTGACGTGAGAGAACTTTTTGGACAGCAAATAAACATCTCTTTCTTCCTTATCTTCATATGTGGTTGTACAAATGTCCCATACACCTGCAATTAGACAAAACACAAAAGTGTGTGAAGTATTTTTGTTCTGGATAACACAAATAGATTATTGAATAGTTTGCACTAGAAATCACCTGACAAATATGCATATATGCAATATTTTTGGTCATATCCAAGGTAGTCATGTCCTCATCATCCTCCCCTTCTTGAAAATAAAGCCGTCCTCGGCGTTGCTTAATCTGAAATGTGGCTAACAAAAGAGACAAGGTGTACATGTTGTATATGTATATGTCATCCATTTTTACTTCCCTTGATTTTTGCATATATGACACATGAATAGATGAGTAACTTGCATAGTTCATAAAATCTAAAGCCAAAAAATTAGCACAAGAAGTAGAAGGCATGAAAATATTGCAACACAGTTTGCACATATAAGTGAAGCTCTTATTCATTTCAAAAGATTGACAATGTTCATAATTAAACCATCCCAACATTGGTGAATAAACCTTACTTGCATCAAATTTACATGCTACAACATGCTTAAATAAGCAAACATGCAATAAGTCATTCAACACAGAATCATCACCAAGATTAGAGGTCATATCAAAATGATTAAACATTGGTTCTTTTGCATCAATAGTTAATTCAATGGGTGCACTCAAAATTGTTGGTATTTCAGTTGTTTGATCACATGGCAAAGTCAAATTATCAACGTAGTCCTCTAAAATAGGTGGTGTGATCAAAGTAGTGGGTAGCTCATCAGATGGTGCATTCAAATTGACAAGGCATTCATCATTCTCATGTAGAGATGGAAGATCAGTACCTTTGTCATTACCTCTTATGATCAACTCAGATGATGTAGCCACTCTCGGGGGCGATGTGTCACATGGTGGAGGTGATGTAGTCCTGACAACAACGGATGTGGTTGTCATAGTATACCTAGTAGTTGAAGGAACAATCATATCAACTCTTGGAATGTGCACCGTGCGCTTGTTCTCCTCATGGCCAACACGTCGTTTTATTTCCTGTTCAGCTTTGCAAGCAAGACGAAACAAATGGTCCATAGGATAACACTCTTCATGAATTAGTATCTCTTGAATATCACGGTTTAATCCTCCCCAAAATCTATCCATAAAATCATCTTCACTTTCTTCTAAAGAGGAATGCAACAAGGTAGTTTGTAAATCATCATAATATTTTGTTACAGTTTCACTACCTTGTTTTAAGTGTTGCAACTTCTTAATCATGTCACGAGTATAATAAGCAGGGACGAAAGTATGTCGCATGGCAAGTTTCAAATCATCCCAAGTAGTAGGTATATAATCAGGGTGTAACCGACAATATTCACTCCACCAAACCAAAGCATAACCAGTGAAAGAACCAACCGCAACCTTAACCTTTTTATGTTCATTGAAATTATGGGAAGCAAATATATTTTTTATGTCGAACTCCCATTCAATATATAAAGCAGGTTTAAAACGGCCATTAAATGGTGGTATAGATACATTAACCTGATCATGTGCATTTGGATGTTTGTGCACCTCTCGTGACGGTTGTGCTATTTGCAAAGGTGGTGGCACGTCTCCCGCGATCGACAAAGCCCATGAATTGACTCTGGATCCTGTCATGATTAGTAGAACAAGAAACAAAACCCAAAAATAATGTTCCTATAACTACTAGGATATGGTGGTAAAACGCTCACAGTAAAGCAAATATCAATGTCTTACAAGTTCTTACCATGCAGCAGGCGGTGATCGGCAACCAGCGGTGTCAAGTAACTCCGAATATTGAGTAAAGCGATTGCCAGGGGAGCGTACGTATACACGGTGTAGAAATATGTGGAGCTGGGTTGGCTATATATGGTAGCAAAAGATTAACAATAATCAATTCAAAGATGCAATGTTGAATAAACGCTCAACGACGGTACTGTGCTGGTCCTAGGCTAGACCGGACTAGAGACGCGAGCCTAGAACACTAATGAGGTCACGGCGTAGCACAACTAGCATCAATGAAGGATACTAAGTAGCTCTTGACAGCAAGATATAAGTGAAGATCACAACGGCAGTGAAAATAATGATGAAAAACAACTGCCAAGCAGGATATACAACAACTCTCTCTCCAACTTTCCTCTTGAAAAGTTTGAGACAATTTTCTGATAAATTCTTTCAAAGAATGCTACTAACTCAAGCTTTCCAATGCAAAAAGAATCACTCAATTCCGAGTTGATATGAGGAGTCAAAGAATTCTAAAACTGGCCTGAAAAATTGGAACAAGCTGTGTTCACGAACTTCGGAGGGTAAAAAGACCTATTTAGAAGCCGATTTTGAGGTGTCAAATATTGAACTAGCTTCTGCAACTATTTAGATGCGGCTCGTCGCTATCTTCAATTTGAGTACTCACGGAGCCAAAACGGACTTCGTATGAGGAAGATACACCTGTTTTACTGAACAGTGCGCAAAACAGATTCCAATCCGAATTCAGGTACGAGATTGATTCTAGATAGATCCAATTTTTTTTCTTCTTTTTTTTTCTCACGCTTTTTTTTTCTTTTTCTTCTCCCTCTTTTTCTTTTTTTTTCTTTCCTTTTTTCTCTCTTTTTTTCTTTATCTTCTTTTTCTCCCTCTTTCCAAGACAAACTAGATAAGATGCAGATTCGATCAGGCGAAGATGTGAGTGACCTCAACTATGATTATGACAATAAATAGTGCGTAGCATGTGGTGGAAATTGGTGGATGGGATGGTGGACAGCGGATGGGATAATGATGCAGCGGCTGCGTGACTAATGTGAACAGAACTCGAAACTCTAAAGGAACTAGACATTAAGACCAGCAACTCGACACGACGATGCAAACGATAATTCAACTATGCAAGCAATGAAAAGAAAATTGCAAAGGCTCAGACTGGCTTGGACCAAGGATGAATAGATCTAACTTTTGTTTTGTGGCTTTTTCTTGGACAATAGGTAAGAAAATAAATCTAATCTAGGAAAAACTGGAAATTCTCACCGAGCAACCTGAAAACTGATACCACTTGATAGAGGCGAGGGTCCCGATCTTTCGATGAGATGATAACTATCGATTTGGTGGAGATGACTTTGACGATCCGACTACAAACGTGCACGACGTTGCACCTTAGCAATCGCTAAACCAATCTCCTGAGGTTACTGACGATGCTGGAAGCACGGTCAGCCTGACCACGAAGGTCTATTCCTGCAAGCAATCGAAGAACGAGCAAGAATATGATAAAGCAATCTGAATATTGCAAATATATATGAAGTATTGATAATGGTGGGGATCCGGAAGTGGTCTTGGTCTGGTCGTTGGACACAAACGAAGTACACGAAGTTGCAATGGCTAACTTTTAACTAAACAAATCCCAAGGAAAAGCTACTAGATGGATCTACTTATATAGGAGCAAGGGGTGGCGGCCAAGGAGGTGGGAGGACGTCCCAAGGCATCCTAAAACTAAATCT
Source organism: Triticum dicoccoides (assembly GCF_002162155.2). Taxonomy (NCBI): domain Eukaryota; kingdom Viridiplantae; phylum Streptophyta; class Magnoliopsida; order Poales; family Poaceae; genus Triticum; species Triticum dicoccoides. The sequence goes on along the minus strand of NC_041387.1, from coordinate 289,206,334 downwards.
AGGTCGTACAAGGCCAATGGGCCCAAGTGGAGGTGATGTAACATCTTTGGACTTGTAGTTTGACTCGGATTCTGCTGCAGCATCAGATTGTTTCGTCCACAACTCAACGCTCCGGACGAATTTGAAGGTGATTCCAATTGGGTTGGAAAGTGCACGAAATCTAGTTTCCAACAAAAAAAGAATCACCCAATTCGGAGTCCGTATGAAAAACTTGTGTGCGTTTTGAGTCAGGTATGTCTGTGCAGTTCGAATCTGAATCCAGAACGTGAGAGACTTGGACTCTATCTTCTCTTTGGCCAAAAGTGACGTGAGAGAACTTTTTGGACAGCAAATAAACATCTCTTTCTTCCTTATCTTCATATGTGGATTGTACAAATGTCCCATACACCTGCAATTAGACAAAACACAAAAGTGTGTGAAGTATTTTTGTTCTGGATAACATAAATAGATTATTGAATAGTTTGCACTAGAAATCACCTGACAAATATGCATATATGCAATATTTTTGGTCATATCCAAGGTAGTCATGTCCTCATCATCCTCCCCTTCTTGAAAATAAAGCCGTCCTCGGCGTTGCTTAATCTGAAATGTGGCTAACAAAAGAGACAAGGTGTACATGTTGTATATGTATATGTCATCCATTTTTACTTTCCTTGATTTTTGCATATATGACACATGAATAGATGAGTAACTTGCATAATTCATAGAATCTAAAGCCAAAAAATTAGCACAAGAAGTAGAAGGCATGAAAATATTGCAACTCAGTTTGCACATATAAGTGAAGCTCTTATTCATTTCAAAAGATTGACAATGTTCATCATTAAACCATCCCAACATTGGTGAATAAACCTTACTTGCATCAAATTTACATGCTACAACATGCTTAAATAAGCAAACATGCAATAAATCATTCAACACAGAATCATCACCAAGATTAGAGGTCATATCAAAATGATTAAACATTGGTTCTTTTGCATCAATAGTTAATTCAATGGGTGCACTCAAAATTGTTGGTATTTCAGTTGTTTGATCACATGGCAAAGTCAAATTATCAACGTAGTCCTCTAAAATAGGTGGTGTGATCAAAGTAGTGGGTAGCTCATCAGATGGTGCATTCAAATTGACAAAGCATTCATCATTCTCATGTAGAGATGGAAGATCAGTACCTTTGTCATTACCTCTTATGATCAACTCAGATGATGTAGCCACTCTCGGGGGCGATGTGTCACATGGTGGAGGTGATGTAGTCCTGACAACAACGGATGTGGTTGTCATAGTATGCCTAGTAGTTGAAGGAACAATCATATCAACTCTTGGAATGTGCACCGTGCGCTTGTTCTCCTCATGGCCAACACGTCGTTTTATTTCCTGTTCAGCTTTGCAAGCAAGATGAAACAAATGGTCCATAGGATAACACTCTTCATGAATTAGTATCTCTTGAATATCACGGTTTAATCCTCCCCAAAATCTATCCATAAAATCATCTCACTTTCTTCTAAAGAGGAATGCAACAAGGTAGTTTGTAAATCATCATAATATTTTGTTACAGTTTCACTACCTTGTTTTAAGTGTTGCAACTTTTTAATCATGTCACGAGTATAATAAGCAGGGACGAAAGTATGTCGCATGGCAAGTTTCAAATCATCCCAAGTAGTAGGTATATAATCAGGGTGTAACCGACAATATTCACTCCACCAAACCAAAGCATAACCAGTGAAAGAACCAACCGCAACCTTAACCTTTTTATGTTCATCGAAATTATGGGAAGCAAATATATTTTTTATGTCGAACTCCCATTCAATATATAAAGCAGGTTTAAAACGGCCATTAAATGGTGGTATAGATACATTAACCTGATCATGTGCATTTGGATGTTTGTGCACCTCTCGTGACGGTTGTGGTATTTGCAAAGGTGGTGGCACGTCTCCCGCGATCGACAAAGCCCATGAATTGACTCTGGATCCTGTCATGATTAGTAGAACAAGAAACAAAACCCAAAAATAATGTTCCTATAACTACTAGTATGTGGTGGTAAAATGCTCACAGTAAAGCAAATATCAATGTCTTACAAGTTCTTACCATGCAGCAGGCGGTGATCGGCAACTAGCGGTGTCAAGTAACTCCGAATATTGAGTAAAGCGATTGCCAGGGGAGCGTACGTATACACGGTGTAGAAATATGTGGAGCTGGGTTGGCTATATATGGTAGCAAAAGATTAGCAATAATCAATTCAAAGATGCAATGTTGAATAAACGCTCAACGACGGTACTGTGCTGGTCCTAGGCTAGACCGGACTAGAGACGCGAGCCTAGAACACTAATGAGGTCACGGCGTAGCACAACTAGCATCAATGAAGGATACTAAGTAGCTCTTGACAGCAAGATATAAGTGAAGATCACAACGGCAGTGAAGATAATGATGAAAAACAACTGCCAAGCAGGATATACAACAACTCTCTCTCCAACTTTCCTCTTGAAAAGTTTGAGACAATTTTCTGATAAATTCTTTCAAATAATGCTACTAACTCAAGCTTTCCAATGCAAAAAGAATCACTCAATTCCGAGTTGATATGAGGAGTCAAAGAATTCTAAAACTGGCCTGAAAAATTGGAACAAGTTGTGTTCACGAACTTCGGAGGGCAAAAAGACCTATTTAGAAGCCGATTTTGAGGTGTCAAATATTGAACTTGATTCTGCAACTATTTAGATGCGGCTCGTCGCTATCTTCAATTTGAGTACTCACGGAGCCAAAACTGACTTCGTATGAGGAAGATACACCTGTTTTACTGAACAGTGCGCAAAACAGATTCCAATCCGAATTCAGGTACGAGATTGATTCTAGATAGATCCAATTTGTTTTCTTCTCTTTTTTTTTCTCACGCTTTTTTTTTCTTTTCCTTTTTTTTCTCTCTCCCTCTTTCCAAAACAAACTAGATAAGATGTAGATTGGATCAAGCGAAGATGGGAACGATCTCAACTATGATTATGACAATGAACGGTGGGTAGCACGTGGAGGAAATTGATGGATGGGTGGTGGACAGCGGAAGGGATAATGATGCAGCGGTGACGTGACTAATGTGAACAGAACTCGAAACTCTAAACGACCTAGACACTAAGACCAGCAACTCGACACGACGATGCAACCGATAATTCAACTATGCAAGCAATGAAAAGAAAATTGCAAAGGCTCAGACTGGCTTGGACAAAGGATGAATAGATCTAACTCTTTTTTGTGGATTTTTCTTGGACAATAGGTAAGAAAATAAATCTAATCTAGGAAAACTGGAAATTCTCACCGAGCAACCTGAAAACTGATACCACTTGATAGAGGCGAGGGTGTCCCGATCTTTCGATGAGATGATAACTATCGATTTGGTGGAGACGACTTTGACGATCCGACTACAGACGTGCACGACGTTGCGCCTTGGCAATCACTAAACCAATCTCCTGAGGTTACTGACGATGCCGGAAGCACGGTCAGCCTGACCACGAAGGTCTATTCCTGCAAGCAATCGAAGAACGAGCAAGAATATGATAAAGCAATCTGAATATTGCAAATATATATGAGGTATTGATAATGGTGGGGATCCGGAAGCGGTCTTGGTCTGGTCGTTGGACACAAACAAAGTACACGAAGTTGCAATGGCTAACTTTTAACTAAACAAATCCCAAGGAAAAGCTAATAGATGGATCTACTTATATAGGAGCAAGGGGTGGCGGCCAAGGAGGTGGGAGGACGTCCCAAGGCATCCTAAAACTAAATCTAGGTCGTACAGGGCCAATGGGCCCAAGTGGAGGTGATGTAACACCTTTGGACTTGTAGTTTGACTCGGATTCTGCTGCAGCATCAGATTGTTTCGTCCACAACTCAACGCTCCGAACGAATTTGAAGGTGATTCCAATTGGGTTGGAAAGTGCACGAAATCTAGTTTCCAACAAAAAAAGAATCACCCAATTCGGAGTCCGTATGAAAAACTTGTGTGCGTTTTGAGTCAGGTATGTCTGTGCAGTCCGAATCTGAATCCAGAACGTGAGAGACTTGGACCCTATCTTCTCTTGGGCCAAAAGTGACGTGAGAGAACTTTTTGGACAGCAAATAAACATCTCTTTCTTCTTATCTTCATATGTGGATTGTACAAATGTCCCATACACCTGCAATTAGACAAAACACAAAAGTGTGTGAAGTATTTTTGTTCTGGATAACACAAATAGATTATTGAATAGTTTGCACTAGAAATCACCTGACAAATATGCATATATGCAATATTTTTGGTCATATCCAAGGTAGTCATGTCCTCATCACTCGTCATCGGTGGCGTTCATCAAATTAGAAGCACTACATGCTAGAAATCATATTCAAGACGCAAACCAATATCACAGTGCCAACTTAAAGGTGTCCCATCACAAGTGACTGATGCAAGATACACAAGAAGAGTAGTTTCATGTAAGAACATGGTGTGATAGACAGATATAGTATGTACCAAAAATAGGAAGGCGTGTCATATTCACACGTATAATGTGTAAGCTAAGTAGATGCAGTTTACACTAATTAGAAGCAATACAAGCTAGACACCATATGCAACATGCAACAAGATATCACACTGCCAAGTTAGAGCAACCACATTGGATGGTGGAGTAGGGGAGCGCAGAATTGGAACTTGTGATCCAGTAGCAGTACGAGGAGAATCCGTACGATGCTCAGTTTACGTTGTGGTAGAGGACGGCCATCATCGCCTTCGTTGTATTATCCATGCTAGTTTAAATCTTGGCATTAGACCAACTTAGGCCAAAAGCCTAATCTTGGGGGAGTACGTATTTCTCACCGACTTTACATTCATGTTCACACACTATTCTAGTTGCTGGTGCTCATACTCTTTCATTGTATTATCCATGCTAGTTTAAATTTATTTTTCTAGCTTTCTTCTTGTGTGTTTGATAAACCTTAAGAAAACCAAAAAAATAGTTAGTTTAATTTCCATGCTTGTAGTAGTAACTAAAATAAAAATCCAAAAAGATTTCTCGTTCTTCTTTTACTTGTTGGGAGCTTTCCCGTGTAAATAGTTTTATTTTTCTTTCCTTTGGGGGTCGAGAGGAGAAGACCATAATGAAAATGTTTAGTGGCTCTCATATGCATTATTGTTGATTTAACTTAGAGCCCATATTACTTTGTCTTCTCTCTTGAATTGAATGCTTGCCGATTCCAGCTTAGTCCAATGCACGTGCACTATTATTATTATACACACCGTTCGGTTGTGCAAGTGAAAGGCAATAATGACGACATATGATGGACTGATTGAGATGAAAACAAGCTGCTATGAACTCGACCTCTTTTGTTTTTGTAAATATGATGAGTTCATTGTTCCTGATTCAGCCTATTATGAGTAAACATGTTTGCAATGACATTTAGAGATTATAGTTGCTTATGCCATGCTTAATTAGCTAGGCGCTTATAATGATTTACCTTGCCTGCCAACATGCTATTAAAATGATTGTGATGTGGTATGGTGGGATGGTATCCTCCTTTGAATGATTCGAGTGACTTGACTTGGCACATGTTCATGCACGTAGTTGAAACAAAATCAACATAGCCTTCACGATATTTATGTTCATGGTGGATTATATCCTACTAATGCTTGCACCTGGTGTAGATTAATTTTAATTCATGTTCATGACTGTTGTCGCTCTCTCAGTTGGTCGCTTCCCAGTCTTTTGCTAGCCTTCACATGTACTAAGCGGGAATACTGCTTGTGCATCCAAACTCCATAAACCCCAAAGTTATTCCATATGAGTCCACCAGACCTTCCTATATGCGGTATCCACCTTCCGTTCCAAGTAAATTTGTATGTGCCAAACTCCAAACCTTCAAATGAAATTCTGTTTTGTATGCTTGAGCAGCTCATGTTTCAACTAGGGTTCTCTATATCTTCCATGCTAGGTGGGTTATTCTCAAGGGGAGTGGACTCCGCTCCTCATTCACGAGAAAATGGCTGGTAACCGGGATGCCCAGTCCCATGATCAAAAAGATCAAAGCAAATCGAAATAATTAAACAAAATTCCCCCAGGGCTGTTGCTAGTTGGAGGCACTCGTTGTTTCGAGCAAGCCATGGATTGATGCTTGTTGGTGGTGGGGAGTATAAACTTTACCATTCTGTTTGGGAACCGCCTATAATGTATGTAGCATGGAAGATATCGCCATCTCATAGTTGTTGCGTTGACAGTGAAAGTATGCCGCTCAAAATGTTATTCATCGCTATTTTAAATCGAGCTCTGACACCTCTACAAATCCCTGCTTCCCTCTGCGAAGGGCCTATCTATTTACTTTTATGTTAAGTCATCACCTTCTTATTAAAAAGCACCCACTGGAGAGCACACTGTCATTTGCATTTATTACTATTAGTTTATATTGGGTATGAATTGACTGGATCTCTTTTACCATGAATTACAATGTTTAGTCAGTCCTTGATCTTTAAAGATGCTCTGCATTTATGTTTTGCGGTCTCAGAAAGGGCTAACGAGATACCATCTTGTTATATCATATTATGATTGTTTTGAGAAAGAGTTGTCATCCGAGTTTTATTATTATTGCTTGCTAGCTGATTATGCCATTGATATCAGTAAACATGAGACCTAAGTGTTATTGTGAATGTGGTAGTTCATAATTTTTGCTGAAAACTTGAATGCTGGCTTTACATATTTACAACAACAAGAGCAAACAAAGTTTGTAAAAGTTTTTCTTTATCACTTTCAGTTTATCAACTGAATTGCTTGAGGACAAGCAAAGGTTTAAGCTTGGGGGAGTTGATACGTCTTCAACGTATCTACTTTTCCAAACACTTTTGCCCTTGTTTTGGACTCTAACTTGCATGATTTGAATGAAACTAACCCGGACTGACGCTGTTTTCAGCAGAACTGCCATGGTGTTGTTTATTGTGCATAAAACAAAAGTTCCGGAATGACCTGAAAATCCACGGAGATAACTTTTGGAAAATATAAAAAATACTGGCGAAAGAATCAAGGCCAGGGGGCCCACACCCTGTCCACGAGGATGGGGGGCGCCCCCCTGTCTCGTGGGCCCCTTGATGCTCCAGCAACCTCCACTCCAACTCTATATATTCCGTTTCACGGAGAAAAAATCAGAGAGAAAGTTTCATCGCGTTTTACGATATGAAGCCGCCGCCAAGCCCTAATCTCTCTCGGGAGGGCTGATCTGGAGTCCGTTCGGGGCTCCAGAGCGGGGGATTCATCACCGTCATCATCATCAACCATCCTCCATCACCAATTTCATGTTGCTCACAACCGTGCGTGAGTAATTCCATCATAGGCTTGATGGACGGTGATGGGTTGGGTGAGATTTACCATGTAATCAAGTTAGTTTTGTTAGGGTTTGATCCCTAGTATCCACTATGTTCTGAGATTGATGTTGCTATGACTTTGCTATGCTTAATGCTTGTCACTAGGGCCCGAGTGCCATGATTTCAGAGCTGAACCTATTATGTTTTCATGAATATATGTGAGTTCTTGATCCTATCTTGCAAGTCTATAGTCACCTATTATGTGTTATGATCCGACAACCCTGAAGTGACAATAATCGGGATACTTCTCGGTGATGACCGTAGTTTGAGGAGTTCATGTATTCACTAAGTGCTAATGCTTT
>NC_041387.1:289192925-289198067 GCF_002162155.2 Triticum dicoccoides | reverse complement strand
GTAGGACAAAAGATGTCATGCAAGTTCTTTTCCATAAGCACGTATGACTATATTCGGAATACATGCCTACATTACATTGATGAGTTGGAGCTAGTTCTGTGTCACCCTATGTTATAGCTATTACATGAGGAATCGCATCTGACATAATTATCCATCACCGATCCAATGCCTATGAGCTTTTCACATATTGTGCTTCGCTTATTTACTTTTCCGTTCCTACTGTTACAATTACTACAAAACTGCTATCATTACTTTTGCCACTCTTACCTTTACTATCATACTACTTTGCTACTAAATACTTTGCTGTAGATACTAAGTTATCCAGGTGTGGTTGAATTGACAACTCAATTGCTAATACTTGAGCATATTATTTGGCTCCCCTTGTGTCGAATCAATAAATTTGGGTTGAATACTCTACCCTCGATAACTATTGCAATAACTTGTGGTTTATCAGCATATCAGTGCAGTATGTGGCATCATTTCTTGCTTGGGTAGGCAATTCCTTCCTTGGCCTGCCTAGACCTCCATTTATGCCCTAGGCGAGGCGTTTGGCCATTGCCTAGCACCTAGGCATGCCTAAGCGCCTCCTAGGCACTGCCTTTTCCAACAGAGTGCACAAGTAGTACAGTGTAAAAGTAGCAGATAGCAGGTGGGTGAGAAATGAATGACGGGGGACATATGATAGCTCTAAAACATGCATGGTACACGAAATTAGATTCTAAGATTTTGAAATATGAGCACAGGGATGGCTGGGAAATGCAGATACTCCTCCAGCACACCACAAGGTGTGGTCCTACGAAAATAACAGTCGACTATAAACAAATAGGTCAGTCCATTTTTCTACACTGTACGATGTACAAAGAACGGGCAGAACACCTTCATCTATCCCCAGCCAGTCAGTGTTGACGATCTTCCTCGAAACGCCAGCTACCACCAGCCCAGTCCCCTGCCTCCGCCCACCCCTCGACCTCACCTCACCATCGTGTTTGGCACCACCCCCCGGCCATCCCTTCAAGCCCCGTCGACCTCCAGATCGGGCGCGAGCAGCTGCTGTGCCCCACACTCCTATGATAAACACCGATGCGTCGCTTCCACGGCGAACAGGCGAACTAGGTGCTCCGCACACCTAAGCGGGTGCTTTTAACTGCGAATCAACTAACCTGAATTAAAATCCAGGACGGCGACTGACCTCTAGCTAAGGCGAAATAGTAAATGGGAGGAAACCTTGCGCATTTAGTATCACGAAAGAGGTGCAGTAAGAAGCGCTCAACTAGTTTCTTTTGTGGGATGAATACAGTGTGAGCAGAGATGTAAGATTTGCACGAATAAGGGAAGAGGAGTACCTCTTTTTGGTGGCAGTGTTGTGTCCTCCTTTTGTTTTTCCCATGATCTTCTTCTGGTTTGATGGAAACGAGAAGTTGTGGAGGATGGTGGAGCCTTGGACGAACCCATGGCCAAGTTGTTGAATGTCGTTCGGTGGCCCTCTGTCAGTGGTGGGGAACCAGATCTGAGGCGACGAACAATGGCGTAGCGGGAACAGCTCCGGTGCAGTGGGCGGTTGCGATAGTGGAGCGGTAGTAGTGAGGCGCAGGATGGCGTGGTCGAAGTGGTTCTGGTAGGTGCACGTCGGTGTCATGGAGGCAGCTCTGCCTCGGCTTTAACTGTTAAGTCCTTGAGGGTGTTGCGGTTGCAGTTGCGTTGGACGATGATGTCGGGGTACCGGCTCCGGCGTGATGGAGGACGCCGGCGGTGAATTGGGCGCGATGGGGTGGAGGACGGAGGAGGTTGAGGTTTCGCCGCTGGTGGAGAGGGCGTTTTGGTGCCCACGGAGTATGAATGGGGAAACGAAGGGAGGGGGGACTAAGGGGGAATAATGTTTTGGTTTGGGACGCACTTGTTTAAAATTTTGGGAAATTTACAAACTTTCCCCCCATCTAAAATTTTAGACATAATGCGGGTCGGGGGTAGGACAGTAATCTCAGGTGTCCCAAAGGGTGGGCGGGATAGATTTCGGCCGAGTGCATGGGTGTTTAGGTGCCCACGGCGTATGAATGCTTCTCAGAGGCGGTTGAGACTGGCGTCTTGGTGAAGTTACAAACCCACTCCGGTTTAGACCTTTGGACATCGGGCCGATAGTATTGTAACGCCGCGAGACAGATGCGCCAGGTGTCTCCCAGTTATTCGCCGCCATTGCCATGTCATTCGCTTGCGTGTTACACCTTGTCAAGTCATCATGTGTATTTCATCTGCATGTTTTTCAAAGCATGCATCTGTTCAGGTCTCCCAGTTCTCTTTGTTTTTTGTTCTGAGCCGATTCACACTCGCACGCGCCCGCGGCACCTCCGAATTATTTTTGTACAAGTGGCATAAAAATATTCTCAGAATGGGTTGAAAGTTGGCATGCGGTCTTATTATATTGTAGGTAGACCTCCTGCCAAATTTTGTCGCATTCAGCGCTTGTTTGATAGCCCAACCATTAAACATATAACGACAATATAGTCAGTTTACCCGTTGGACGTTTCGGACTCCGAAATAGTTGTCGGGCCTCTCTTATCCTCTCCCTTCTCACCCAAGGCCCCTCTACATAGCCCACTAACCCCACCTAGGCCCAGCCTACCCCCTCATTCCTGCGGAATCATCCGTTTTCGATCGGAGGGTCCACAAACGCCCACTAGACACCAAACCCTAGCAAATCTGCTATATATGGACGGCCTCCCTTGACATTTTTGAACTTCCTCTTCTTCCATCTGCCCCAACCAGTCACCACCACCTGTCGCCGCCGCAGCCAGCCACCTCTCCACCCGCGTGTCCCGCCCAGGCCCGTCGCGGGCCCTCTCGGCCTAAACCGCGCCGTTGCACCTCCCGCCCGCGCCTCCTGCCCAGCCGACCACCTCCCCTCCTGCCCGAGCTCCTGCAGCCCCGCCACCGGCCTCCACCTCGCGAGCTCGCCGCCTCCCGCAGCTGTCGACCGAGCCTCCTCCTTGTCGCCCATGGTGTTGCTCCACCGGACCTCCCCGTCGCCTCGTTGATGACCAACGCCGCCCCTGTAGCCTCCCCTCCTCTGCGTCAAGGCTGCGGCCTCGCCCGCATGCCATCGGAATCACTACCCCGACCACCTCACGCGACCTCCTGCCTCGTCCTCGTCTGCGAGGGAAACGAGCGTCCAAAGCCGCGCGCCCAGTTCCCCTGCACTGCGCAAGTCACCGAGTCCCCTGCATCAAGCTGTCACTCGCTATCGAGCAGTCGCGCATCGACGACCATGTCTTGTTGCCTCCAGCCTATCCTGCATCCCCGTCGCTCCTCCTAGGCTTCTGCATGTACATCGTCGCCAAGACTCCAAGACACAGCCCTAGCCTCCTGTACCCGTGCTACACTTCGACACCCCGCTGTCATCATGCACCTCCACTTGTTGTTGCTGTTAACGCCAAGTCCAATGACCATTGAGCAAGGAATAGCGCCAAGTACCACGTCATCTTTGGGAGACCCATGAACATCAAGTTCCTCTACCACGAACGGTTATAGTGTTGTGTGATGAGGACATCAATACAATTGTTACACCCACAGCCCCTGCTGCTATACATACTGGACCAATTACTAGAGCTCGTGCACGCCAACTAAATTATCAGGTACTTTCGTTTCTTGGTAATGATTCTAATGTTCATGAGAATATGATGCTGCCTAAATTGGATACATTTGTTTTGCTTACAAATGAAGGGCCTAGCTTGGAGAAGGATGAACATTGGAGCAAGAACAAGCATGGAGATGATGGCATGCGCAAGGGGAACAAGAACGGAGTTACAAGTGATGATTTCAGGACTTTGAAGCCACCATAATGTGTGCATGAAGCCTTGGACGAAATATACAAGATGCCACTTCATAAATTTCGTCCCGAGGCTATTTTAGGTGCTACGTCACCTTATTATTGGGCCAGGCCCATGTAATTTCGAAATACATAAGTATAGGCTATTTTTAGAGTCCGTATGTGTGGGGAAACCAGAGATAGGGTTGATTTCGGACCCCTCCACCAAGGGCCACGAAATCCACCCCCTCTTCCTCCATATATACAGCCCTTAGGGCATCGTTTAGACCTTGGGTTTTGTTTAGATTAAAAGTTCGCCATAGCTGCAACTTCGCGTACTTCGTTTGTGTTCAACGACCAGACAAAGGCGTCACAGAACCCCACCTTGATCAATAAAGCTTTCATCTTATATTCGCAATATCCAGATTGCAATCTCAGTTTCTTGCTTGTTCTTCGATTGCTTGCAGGAATAGACCTTCGTGGTCAGGTTGATCGTGCTCCAGCGTGATCAATAACCTCTCGGAGTTGGTTTAGCGATTGCTAAGGCGCAACGTCGTGCACGTTTGTAGTCGGATCGTCAAAGTCGTCTCCACCAAATCGGTAGTTATCATCTCATCGAAAGATCGGGACACCCCGCCTCTATCAAGTGGTATCAGATTTCCAGGTTGCTCGGTGAGATTTTACAGTTTTTCGTAGTTTAGATCGAGTCTGTTCTTCATACCTACAGTCCACGAAAAAGCCACAAAAAAAAATTAGGGTTAGTTCATCATATCCGAACCAATCTGAGCCTGTGCATAATCTTTTTAGGGTTTTGCTTTGTTGAATTTGCGGTTGCATCGTCGTGTCTAGTTGCTGGTCTTAGAGTCTAGTCTTTTAGAGTTTCGAGTTCTGGTCATAAGTTGTCACGCCGCCGCCGCACCATCATCATCACCCCTGCCATCTACCACCACCGCTTATCCGCCACCGCTTCGAATCCGTATCCATATACCACCACAGCTGTCATATACCACCACCGCTGCCATCTACCACCATATATCCACCACCAATCCGAGTTCTTGTCATATTAGGTTTGTTTTCGAGATACATCTAGATTCCGATTCGTGTTTCCTTGCCGGAGTAGGTTTCGGAGGAAAAAAAAAAGAGTCGGGTAGCCACGCTCCGTTTACGCCCAAAATTTTTCGAAAACGCATTTTTCGAAAAAATTTCTGGCTATCCTATTTTTAGGTGTTTCTGAGTGTTTTGAGACAGGTGCCATTATAGGAAGTTTTTTTTGACCCGTTTCCAGTTTTTGGGTCCGGACAGTCAAAAAAAAAAATTGGTCAAAAAAATTTTGTGCCCATCCT
>NC_041387.1:289145903-289189967 GCF_002162155.2 Triticum dicoccoides | reverse complement strand
CAGGAGTTCGCTGACGTCTTTCCACAAGACGTGCCACCGGGATTACCGCCTATTCGAGGGATTGAGCATCAGATTGACTTAATTCCCGGTGCTTCACTGCCAAACCGTGCACCATACCGTACCAATCCAGAGGAGACGAAGGAGATTATGCGCCAAGTACAAGAGCTTCTCGACAAAGGTTATATACGCGAATCCCTTAGTCCTTGTGCTGTTCCTATTATTCTAGTGCCGAAAAAGGATGGTACATCACGTATGTGTGTTGATTGTAGAGGCATTAATAATATTACTATTCGTTATCGTCATCCTATTCCTAGGCTAGATGATATGCTTGATGAATTGAGTGGTTCTACAATATTCTCCAAAGTTGATTTGCGTAGTGGCTACCACCAAATTCGTATGAAATTGGGAGATGAATGGAAAACAGCATTTAAAACTAAGTTTGGATTATATGAGTGGTTAGTCCTGCCTTTTGGGTTAACTAATGCACCTAGTACTTTCATGAGATTAATGAACGAAGTTTTACGTGCTTTCATTGGACGATTTGTGGTAGTTTACTTTGATGACATATTGATTTATAGCAGATCTTTGGAAGAACATTTGGAGCATTTACGTGCTGTTTTTATTGCTCTACGTGATGCATGTTTGTTTGGTAACCTTGGGAAGTGCACCTTTTGCACCGACCGAGTATCTTTTCTTGGCTATGTTGTTACTCCACAGGGAATTGAAGTTGATAAAGCCAAGATTGAAGCTATTGAGAGTTGGCCGCAGCCCAAAACGGTCACACAAGTGAGGAGTTTTCTTGGCCTCGCTGGATTCTATAGGCGTTTTGTGAGAGATTTTAGCACCATTGCTGCACCTCTCAATGAGCTTACAAAGAAAGATGTGCCTTTTCTTTGGGGTACCGCACAGGAAGAAGCCTTCTCGGTATTGAAAGATAAGTTGACACATGCTCCTTTACTCCAACTTCCTGATTTTAATAAGACTTTTGAGCTTGAATGTGATGCTAGTGGAATTGGATTAGGAGGTGTGTTATTACAAGATGGCAAACCTGTTGCATACTTTTCTGAAAAATTGAGTGGGCCTAGTCTGAATTATTCTACTCATGATAAAGAATTATATGCTCTTGTTCGGACTTTAGAAACATGGCAACATTATTTATGGCCCAAAGAGTTTGTTATACATTCTGATCATGAATCTTTGAAACATATTAAAAGTCAAGCTAAACTGAATCGTAGACATGCTAAATGGGTTGAATTCATTGAGACTTTCCCTTATGTCATTAAACACAAGAAGGGAAAAGGAAATGTTATTGCTGATGCATTGTCTCGTCGCTATACTATGCTTTCACAACTTGACTTCAAAATATTTGGTTTGGAGACCATCAAAGATCAATATGTGCATGATGCTGATTTTAAAGATGTAATGCAGAATTGTAAAGAAGGAAGAATGTGGAACAAGTTTGTCGTTAATGATGGATTTGTGTTTCGTGCTAACAAGCTATGCATTCCAGCTAGCTCCGTTCGTCTTTTGTTGTTGCAGGAGGCGCATGGAGGAGGATTAATGGGACACTTTGGCGTGAAGAAGACGGAGGACGTACTTGCTACACATTTCTTTTGGCCAAAGATGAGACGGGATGTTGAGCATTTTATTGCTCGATGCACTACATGTCAAAAAGCTAAGTCACGACTCAATCCTCATGGTTTATATATGCCTTTGCCTGTACCTAGTGTTCCTTGGGAGGATATATCTATGGACTTTGTTTTAGGTTTACCTCGAACAAAGAAGGGGAGGGATAGCATATTTGTTGTCGTGGATAGATTCTCGAAAATGGCACACTTTATACCATGTCATAAAAGCGATGATGCTGTTAATGTTGCTGATTTTTTCTTTCGTGAAATTATTCGCTTGCATGGTGTGCCAAATACTATTGTTTCAGATCGTGATACTAAATTTCTTAGCCACTTTTGGAGATGTTTATGGGCTAAGTTGGGGACTAAACTGCTTTTTAGTACTACTTGTCACCCCCAAACTGATGGACAAACTGAAGTAGTCAATAGAACGTTGTCTACTATGCTTAGGGCTGTTTTGAAGAATAATAAGAAAATGTGGGAGGAATGCTTGCCTCATATTGAATTTGCTTACAATCGTTCATTGCATTCTACTACTAAGATGTGCCCTTTTGAAGTTGTGTATGGTTTCCTACCTCGTGCACCTATTGATTTGTTGCCTCTTCCATCTTCGGAGAAGGTTAATTTTGATGCTAAACAACATGCTGAATTGATTTTAAAAATGCATGAGTTAACTAAGGAAAACATTGAGCGTATGAATGCTAAATATAAACTTGCTGGAGATAAGGGTAGAAAACATGTTGTGTTTGCACCTGGAGATCTTGTTTGGTTACATTTGCGTAAGGATAGATTTCCTGATTTGCGCAAATCAAAGCTAATGCCACGTGCTGATGGTCCCTTTAAGGTGTTAGAGAAAATAAATGATAATGCATATAAACTTGAGCTGCCTGCAGATTTTGGGGTTAGTCCCACTTTTAACATTGCAGATTTGAAGCCTTATTTGGGTGAGGAAGATGAGTTTCCGTCGAGGACGACTTCATTTCAAGAAGGGGAGGATGATGAGGACATCAATACCATTGTTACACCCACAACCCCTACTGCTACATATACGGGACCAATTACTAGAGCTCGCGCACGCCAATTAAATTATCAGGTACTTTCATTTCTTGGTAATGATTCTAATGTTCATGAGAATATGATGCTGCCTAAATTGGATACATTTGTTTTGCTTACAAATGAAGGGCCTAGCTTGGAGATGGATGAACATTGGAGCAAGAACATGATAGAGGCGAGGGTGTCCCATCTTTCGATGAGATGGTGGATTTCGCTTTGGTGGAAGTCGACTTTGACGATCCGACTACGAACGTGCGAGGACGTCGCGCCTTAGCAATCGCTAAACCAACTCCGAGAGGTT
This sequence comes from Triticum dicoccoides, assembly GCF_002162155.2. Taxonomy (NCBI): domain Eukaryota; kingdom Viridiplantae; phylum Streptophyta; class Magnoliopsida; order Poales; family Poaceae; genus Triticum; species Triticum dicoccoides. Next base: position 289,186,985 of record NC_041387.1, on the reverse strand, counting down.
ATTGACCACGCCGGAGCACGATCAACCTGACCACGAGGGTCTGTTTCTTGCGAGCAAACGAAGAACAAGCAAGAAACTGAGATTGCAATCTGGATATTGCGAATATAAGATGAAAGCTTTATTGATCAAGGTGGGGTTCTGTGACGCCTTTGTCTGGTCGTTGAACACAAACGAAGTACGCGAAGTTGCAGCTATGGCGAACTTTTAATCTAAACAAAACCCAAAGTCTAAACGATGCCCTAAGGGCTGTATATATGGAGGAAGAGGGGGGAATTTCGTGGCCCTTGGTGGAGGGGTCCGAAATCAACCCTATCTCTTGTTTCCCCACACATACGGACTCTAAAAATAGCCTATACTTATGTATTTCGAAATTACATGGGCCTTGCCCAATAATAAGGTGACGCAGCACCTAAAATAGCCTCGGGACGAAATTTATGAAGTGGCATCTTGTATATTTCGTCCAAGGCTTCATGCACCCATTATGGTGGCTTCAAAGTCCTGAAATCATCACTTGTAACTCCGTTCTTGTTCCCCTTGCGCATGCCATCATCTCCATGCTTGTTCTTGCTCCAATGTTCATCCTTCTCCAAGCTAGGCCCTTCATTTGTAAGCAAAACAAATGTATCCAATTTAGGCAGCATCATATTCTCATGAACATTAGAATCATTACCAAGAAACGAAAGTACCTGGTAATTTAGTTGGCGTGCACGAGCTCTAGTAATTGGTCCAGTATGTATAGCAGCAGGGGCTGTGGGTGTAACAATTGTATTGATGTCCTCATCATGATGCACGTTTGTTCGGTAACCTTGGGAAGTGCACCTTTTGCACCGACCGAGTATCTTTTCTTGGCTATGTTGTTACTCCACAGGGAATTGAAGTTGATAAAGCCAAGATTGAAGCTATTGAGAGTTGGCCGCAGCCCAAAACGGTCACACAAGTGAGGAGTTTTCTTGGCCTCGCTGGATTCTATAGGCGTTTTGTGAGAGATTTTAGCACCATTGCTGCACCTCTCAATGAGCTTACAAAGAAAGATGTGCCTTTTCTTTGGGGTACCGCACAGGAAGAAGCCTTCACGGTATTGAAAGATAAGTTGACACATGCTCCTTTACTCCAACTTCCTGATTTTAATAAGACTTTTGAGCTTGAATGTGATGCTAGTGGAATTGGATTAGGAGGTGTGTTATTACAAGATGGCAAACCTGTTGCATACTTTTCTGAAAAATTGAGTGGGCCTAGTCTGAATTATTCTACTTATGATAAAGAATTATATGCTCTTGTTCGGACTTTAGAAACATGGCAACATTATTTATGGCCCAAAGAATTTGTTATACATTCTGATCATGAATCTTTGAAACATATTGTCAAGCTAAACTGAATCGTAGACATGCTAAATGGGTTGAATTTATTGAGACTTTCCCTTATGTCATTAAACACAAGAAGGGAAAAGATAATGTTATTGCTGATGCATTGTCTCGTCGCTATACTATGCTTTCACAACTTGACTTCAAAATATTTGGTTTGGAGAACATCAAAGATCAATATGTGCATGATGCTGATTTTAAAGATGTAATGCAGAATTGTAAAGAAGGAAGAATGTGGAACAAGTTTGTTGTTAACGATGGATTTGTGTTTCGTGCTAACAAGCTATGCATTCCAGCTAGCTCCGTTCGTCTTTTGTTGTTGCAGGAGGCGCATGGAGGAGGATTAATGGGACACTTTGGCGTGAAGAAGACGGAGGACGTACTTGCTACACATTTCTTTTGGCCAAAGATGAGACGGGATGTTGAGCGTTTTATTGCTCGCTGCACTACATGTCAAAAAGCTAAGTCACGACTCAATCCTCATGGTTTATATATGCCTTTGCCTGTACCTAGTGTTCCTTAGGAGGATATATCTATGGACTTTGTTTTAGGTTTACCTCGAACAAAGAAGGGGAGGGATAGCATATTTGTTGTCGTGGATAGATTCTCGAAAATGGCACACTTTATACCATGTCATAAAAGCGATGATGCTGTTAATGTTGCTGATTTGTTCTTTCGTGAAATTATTCGCTTGCATGGTGTGCCAAATACTATTGTTTCAGATCGTGATACTAAATTTCTTAGCCACTTTTGGAGATGTTTATGGGCTAAGTTGGGGACTAAACTGCTTTTTAGTACTACTTGTCACCCCCAAACTGATGGACAAACTGAAGTAGTCAATAGAATGTTGTCTACTATGCTTAGGGCTGTTTTGAAGAATAATAAGAAAATGTGGGAGGAATGCTTGCCTCATATTGAATTTGCTTATAATCGGTCATTGCATTCTACTACTAAGATGTGCCCTTTTGAAGTTGTGTATGGTTTCCTACCTCGTGCACCTATTGATTTGTTGCCTCTTCCATCTTCGGAGAAGGTTAATTTTGATGCTAAACAACGTGCTGAATTGATTTTAAAAATGCATGAGTTAACTAAGGAAAACATTGAGCGTATGAATGCTAAATATAAACTTGCTGGAGATAAGGGTAGAAAACATGTTGTGTTTGCACCTGGAGATCTTGTTTGGTTACATTTGCGTAAGGATAGATTTCCTGATTTGCGCAAATCAAAGCTAATGCCACGTGCTGATGGTCCCTTTAAGGTGTTAGAAAAAATAAATGATAATGCATATAAACTTGAGTTGCCTGCAGATTTTGGGGTTAGTCCCACTTTTAACATTGCAGATTTGAAGCATTATGTGGGTGAGGAAGATGAACTTCCGTCGAGGACGACTTCATTTCAAGAAGGGGAGGATGATGAGGACATCAATACAATTGTTACACCCACAGCCCCTGCTGCTATACATACTGGACCAATTACTAGAGCTCGTGCACGCCAACTAAATTATCAGGTACTTTCGTTTCTTGGTAATGATTCTAATGTTCATGAGAATATGATGCTGCCTAAATTGGATACATTTGTTTTGCTTACAAATGAAGGGCCTAGCTTGGAGAAGGATGAACATTGGAGCAAGAACAAGCATGGAGATGATGGCATGCGCAAGGGGAACAAGAACGGAGTTACAAGTGATGATTTCAGGACTTTGAAGCCACCATAATGTGTGCATGAAGCCTTGGACGAAATATACAAGATGCCACTTCATAAATTTCGTCTCGAGGCTATTTTAGGTGCCGCGTCACCTTATTATTGGGCCAGGCCCATGTAATTTCGAAATACATAAGTATAGGCTATTTTTAGAGTCCGTATGTGTGGGGAAACCAGAGATAGGGTTGATTTCGGACCCCTCCACCAAGGGCCACGAAATCCACCCCCTCTTCCTCCATATATACAGCCCTTAGGGCATCGTTTAGACCTTGGGTTTTGTTTAGATTAAAAGTTCGCCATAGCTGCAACTTCGCGTACTTCGTTTGTGTTCAACGACCAGACAAAGGCGTCACAGAACCCCACCTTGATCAATAAAGCTTTCATCTTATATTCGCAATATCCAGATTGCAATCTCAGTTTCTTGCTTGTTCTTCGATTGCTTGCAGGAATAGACCTTCGTGGTCAGGTTGATCGTGCTCCAGCGTGGTCAATAACCTCTCGGAGTTGGTTTAGCGATTGCTAAGGCGCAACGTCGTGCACGTTTGTAGTCGGATCGTCAAAGTCGTCTCCACCAAATCGGTAGTTATCATCTCATCGAAAGATCGGGACACCCCGCCTCTATCATTGTGGATCCAGCAATTACCCTCTCCAGATCGCCAACTTCGACAACCGATGACATGTACCACAACTATCGCCTTGGGTTTCATCTAGTTCCTATATGACCCGTGTACAACTACCGTCGCCCAAAAGACGCAGGATTCGTCAAGTACCTCTCTGAACCGAACGTGTACCACTACTTCCACTTCCGTTGCCGAGGACCGCTAGTACCATTACTACACACCTCTCCCGTGTACAACTACTTCCACTATGAAATCAATGCGCTTTGACATGCACGCTTCAAAGGTATAACCACCGAGACGACGCCCATAGACGAATGCATGTTTTGTATGAGATGCCCGTGTTTGCATCGTGTCCGTGTTGTTCCTTGCGCGTTCCTCGACCGTCATGCCCTTGACATGTGGGAACCCGGTATCCGGGATCATTCCACGCCACTCTTGCACATTTCGCTCATCTCTCATTTGCTCGTTTGCATCGTCAATCTCAACGAGTTGTCGGAATCGATATGTTGTCGTGGCATAATTTTCGAATTCGTTGTCGTGGCACCTTTTCTTTCCATCATGGTGACAGATTGCTTCATATCATGCTCATGTCAACATTTTTCTTAAAATCACATGCAAATTGTATATGTCATCCGCATCTGGATAACAACATTTAAAATGTTTAAAATTGTTGTTTGCATTAAAAATTGCTAAATGACATATGGGGATTTTCCAGAATTGTTGTTTGTTATTCCGGACTCATTTAAAATGCCTAAATGTGTAGTTTACTCATGCTTCACCTCTTGTCATGTTAGCCAACAATTAATCCTATCTTGTACATAAATGAGAGCAAACTAAATAATTGCATGTGGTCGTCAATATGCAACTCGTTGCATTTTGAGCCCCACTTAATTTGTAGTGTTGTTTGTTGCACTTTGCCATGCCATGCCTATTTAAAACGGACATGCATCATACTTGTTTGTGCATCATGCCATGTTTAGGTGTTGTGTGTTTAACATGATGTTTGCTTCTTTCCGGTTGCGCTTCTCCTTGATAGTCCTGGTTACGTTGCGATTGTGAGGATTCGTTCGACTACGCCCGTTTGTCTACTTCTTGGACTCGTTCTTCTTCCTAGTGGGATTTCTGGCAAGATGACCATCACCTTCGATCTCACTACTATATTTGCTTTGCTAGTTGTCTCGATGCTATCGCTATGTCGCGCTACCCACCACTTGTTTATCAAGCCTCCCAATATGCCATGAAACAACCTCTAAAATTTTCCACCATCCTAGCAAACCGTTGTTTGGCTATTTTACCACTTTCTTCAGCCCTCTTATAGCGTTGCTAATTGCAGGTGCAGTTGCAGATTGTTCCATGTTGGAACATGGATATCTTGGGATATCACAATATCTCTTATTTAATTAGTGCATCTATATACTTGGTAAGGGTGGAAGTCTTGGCCTTTTGCCTGGTGTTTTGTCCCACTCTTGCCGCCCTAGTTTCCGTCATACCAGTGTTATGTTCCTTGATTTTGCGTTCCTAACACGGTTGGGGTTTATGGGCCCCCCTTAATAGTTCGCTTTGAATAAAACTCCTCCAACAATACCCAACATTGGTTTTACCATTTACCAAACATAATACCAAAACATGATAATAAATTTGACGAATAGGGAGTTAGCGCTACCCGAGGTTTGTTATTCTACTTACAGGTGGGGCAGTGCTGATGGTGTTGGTCCAAACTAGAGCACCTTGCGGCGCCCCCTTGACAACTTGGGTCTCAGCGACCGTAAGCTTGGCTCATCCGATTGTGGCCTGAGACAAGATACGCGTAGCTACTATCAGGGAGTCAGCACGCCGGCAGGTCTTGCTGGACTTGTGAATCGGGCTTCCGAGCTTGATCGGGTTGTTCTCGGAGGAGGATTTTCCTCCGTTGATCATGAGAGCTTGTCATGGGCTAAGTTGGGACACCCCTGCAGGGTTTAAACTTTCGAGAGCCGTGCCCACGGTTATGTGGCAGATGGGAGTTTTTAATATCCGGTTGTAGAGAACTTGACACAAGATCCGAAGCAAAATACACCAACCGCGTGTGTAACCGTGACTGTCTCTTTTCGAGGGAGTCAAGAAGAGAGCACAGTGGGGTTATGTTTGAACGTAAGTCGTTCAGGATCACTTCTTGATCATTACTAGTTTGCGACCGTTTGTGTAGTTTCTTATCTTATCCTTGTACTCGTAAGTTAGCCACCATACAATGCTTAGTCACTTGCTGCAACCTCACCACTTATCCATTCCATACCCATAGTCTTGATACCCATGGTAATGGGATTGCTGAGTCCTCGTGGCTCACAGATTACTACAACAACAGTTGCAGGTACAGGTAATGCGAAGATCTGACACGAGTGCGATGCTTGCTTGTTTGGAGTTCTTCTTCTGCTTCTTCGTTGATCAAGGGATATAGGTTCCGGGCTGGGAGCTTGGGCATTAGCAGGGTGGATGTCGTTCTTCTTTTTCGTTTGTTTCACCCGTAGTTGGATTCTACTCTTATATATGATGATTGCTATGCATTGATGAGTTGTTGTACTCATGTTGTAGCTTGTGGCGAGTGTAAGCCTTTATCTTGTATTCTCATCTATTCAGTACATGGTATGTTGTAATGGTATCCACCTTGCTATGCGCTCGAAATGCGGTTGTGCCCCAATCATGAATTCATCACGTGATTGGGATAGAATCGCATCTTGGGCGCTACAAGTTGATTCTCGTCTAGTTCGTCAGACTCTCTCTTGTATCCTTCTCTGGTGGATTCGATCCTAGTTTTCCGGGTTGATCATATTCCTTTCCTTGGCTCAAATGTCTCCCCTTGCTTGTTCGCCTCTCGCCATTTTATTGTTCCAGAGTGATGAAGACATCTCAAAAGATTTGTTGTTGCATTCAATTTAATTCGAGGTTGTCACCTCATTCAAGTCTTTCTAGTTCTGGTGCATCATATCTCTCTCAACCTATCTTTTTCAATGGTATTTGCTTTTTAGTGGGCCCTAACCCACAAGTCTTTTCCCATGATCTTACCTGTCTCTTCAAATTATTCTGGAGTTATTCTCAAATTCTTTTCAAGTTTAACGTAAGAATGAATTTTCATCAGTCAATTGTCGTCTCCGAGATTGTTTCAACTTCTTTTCAACTTCGGCTCAGCATTCCTAGTATTCATTGTTCCATAGTGTCTCGATAATTTTGGTGGTTCTCATTGTCATCCTCAACATTTGAAGATCGAAGAAGAGTTTCTCTAAATCTTGTCCGTTCTCTTAAAGATTCGTGGCGCTAGCTTGATGTTATCCTCTCAAATTATTTCCAATCGTGCAATTCTTCTCTTTCCCATCTGGAGTATGTCAGGACCTATTTTACATTTTGTTTCACCGGAGGCCATCATTCCAGAAGAATTATTCGTCCTCACATTTCAGCTACATTTATCCAATTGTCCCAGTCCATCGTTCAAGTATTCTCTAGTTTGCTCATGTTCTCTTTGTTTGTTTTCTAATTCTTTCCGGCGATCTCTAATCTTTTCTCCGTTCATTTCTCAAATTCTTGCGGTGGTTCATTCTGCATTCCTCTTCCTTTTTCATGATACCAATTCATTCATTCTTTCCAATCCTACTGGTGGTTCAGGAAGACCTTCCCAAGTTTTGCGCTATATCTCCCCTTAATCTTTTCCAACGCGAATAAGTAGTATGCAATCCATTGCTTCTCACCAATTTAATTGGTGGAGGATAAGCATAACATAATTCTTATTCTTCATTCATCAAACTGAGTAATCTCTTCTTTTCGGAGTTTGTTCATCATATCACATTCTCGGTTCGAAGCATTTTCATCTTGTCCTTTTCCAGACTTTCAAGTTTTCCTCGGCCATCTCGTTGGAACCTCCATCTAAATCACTACAAGGCTTTAATCTTATTCTTTTCATCCTTCAATTCTATCTCATCATCCTTTTGCTACTGGAGTTCTTCACGGTGGTTCATTAAGGATTTAATTCATTCTTCAAGTCTGTCAAGATTCTTGTCGGAGCTCAAGTATCCCTCTTCTTGCATACTGAAGTGCAACTAATTCTTCCTTGTATTTCAGACATGTTGTTTCGCATCTTTTCTTTCATCTCAAGTAAACAATCATTCCCGTTTGTGGCCGGTTATCACCTTATAATTTTGAGATGTTTTCCATAAGCCCACAAGAAGCTTATTCTTTTCGCTGTTGAATTTCCAACAACTCCGTTCAATCCTTCCTTGCAAGGATGCTTCTCTGTCACACCCTGATTTTCATGCCACTACAATTAAGCTAACAATCATGCTAAAATATGGTTTGACAAAAACTTTTGAGTGTTTTGATTTTTGCTTGATTGGGATTTTTATTGTTGTTTGCAAGTGCTCCAAAAATCAAATAAATCCTCCAACTCTTATACTCCCCCTCCTTGATCCAAAACTTTGCCCAATGATCATGCCATGTGTGTAGGATAGCGTAGTATTTTCTTTCAAAAATAATTTGGCCAAAAAGTGTTTTCTAAATTAGGTTTTCCAAAAACCCCTGAGTTAAGGCTTGAACTACAAGTACTTAATCTGGGATGTGAAAAATCTTTAAAAATATATTTAAATCCTGTTAGATATAGGACTCCCTAAAACCACAAAAATATTATTTTAAAAGTTATTTTGCTATTTTATTTAGAGGTTTTTTCTTTAGTCCAGAAATGGTCTTTAATAGGTTAAAATTATTTTATATTTCAAAAATATTTGAGAAACTTTAGGGAAGCTCAGTGGACATATATTGTCCATATATATGAGTTTCAACACATGGTCATGTTCAAAATACTGGTCAAATCCGTCAAAAACCCTTTTTGGATATTTCAAGGTTTTGAAATATTTACAAAGGAAATTTCCTCTATAAATTCCAAGAAAATTATAGCATGTCACAAATGCCCTATTTGGTGATCTTGCCAACTCTCCTGTCTTGGAGAACAAGATAACATCATCAAATCTCCTCAAAACTACTTCTGTCCATTTTGAAGTTTGAGCAACTTTGCATTGCCAAACATGTCCAAATGCCCTCAAACTTGGTGCACATTCTAAAATGGTATAATTATACATCTAGACCAAATTTCACAAGTTGTAGGACAATATAACTTGATCAAAGTACCCCAAAACCCTGTTTGTCCAGATCTAAATTTGAACAACTCTACATTACCAACTTTCTCCTTTTCATCCCAAATTTTGTGGACATGCTCAAATACTCAATTGATGACACTACACCAAGTGGTGCATCAAGGAGAAAAGATTTTCATGACTAAATCTTGGAAAATCAATTTCAGCTGATTTCTAGGGTTTGCCAAAGTTACATTGGCAACTTTCTTCAAATGAGCTCAAAATCGATGGACAACCTCAATTCTATATGCCAATTGATCCTGTTATTTTTCATGTCAATTGGAATCCATTTGCTTTACCAAACTAGCATCAACACGTTCTGGCACTTTGCCGAAACCACCATTTGGTCCACTTTCACTATTCTCCTTTGCCTCAAATTTTTACCAGAGGTGTGCCTAGCCATCATCTACCTCCAGTAACTCCCTATCTCCCGATGCTCAATGATTGAGGGGTAACCCCCCCCCCATTTACCCCTCTGGACAGCCACAACCCCTCTCTCTCTCTCACCACCCTTCTCTCACCAGAGCTCCTACAAGGCATCCAAAGCTCCACCTCACTTCTTTACTCCCCCCTAGAGCCCCTAGACACAAGAGGCCAAGCCCGAAGCGCCAAAAAGATGGCCAAGCCGGCCAAAGACGCGCTCTGGAGCATGCTACAATGCGCCAAGGCATTGTAGCCGCACCCTGCCCAACGCCTCCGATGACCTCGGCCCTCCCCCTTGTGTCTCCCGAGGTCGCCTCGACGTCCACAACACGCAATGCTATCAGGCCCCTCCTCCCTTGACCTCCTTCTCCCTCCTCAAGCTCACCCGAGCGTGCCGTGGACCGCGCCCATGGTGCATCGGTACCCTCCTATATAGAGCCTCCCCCGTGCTCACTCTGGTCTCTGCTGACCCCCTCTCTCGCATGCATCTCCCAAACAACCTCCCTCTCCCTCTCGTGCCCTCCTGCCCCATCCATGGCCGGAGTGCCGCCGCCATACCCTCGGACGTGCCCGAGTCTCCGCTGCCCTTCCACTCCAACCAGTCGTCCCAGAGCAACCCCGAGACCCCCATGGGGCTTTGTCGAGCCTCAGTTCGTCCTCTCCGTGACTGCAGCTCCTCCGCCGATCGTCACCGACGCCAGTCTCCGCCATGGTTGTGGCTCGCTCGCCTTCGTCCTCCCCTGGACGTGCTGGCAGGGGGAACGGGGGTCCTCTCTCTCTCTCAATCAAGAGAAGAGTAGTAGGATCAAAGCTCACATACAAATGAGCTATCACTTTGCTTCCCCTAGAAAGGAGGTGGAGGAGGTCTATTTATAGCCCAAGGGGCGAAGGGGTAAGTGAGGGGGCGAATGGGTACACGGGCCTCGACCCAAGTCATGTGCGTAGGCAAGGCCGGATGATCCGGGCAAGGTCCCGGATGATCTGGGTGTCGGGGGTCCGGATGATCTGGACGGAGTCCCGGATGATCCGGCTTCGGTGGAAGCCTTCGGGTGTCTTCGGCACACTTATTTGGACGATCCGGGGGAAGGACCGGATGATCCGGCTGGGCCCGAATGATCCAGACAGTGGTCCGGGCGTCCGGTCTGGCTCCAGCAGTCTCTCCGTCTTCTTCTTCTCCTTTCTTCTGTCTTCTCTTCCATGCTTCCCTTGCGGATGGTATAGGCGTTCCTTGGCGCTTGCACTCCTCCTTGTCGTCCGTGAAGCTCTGGCAATACCTATGCATGCACAGGAGTGGAGTGTCAAGTAGTATACCATCCTCGAAGGGGTCAAGTGAACATGTGTAAAGGAGAAGATTCACCTTTATGTATGAGAACTAGAGGTCACACGTGTCACTTGCCAAACGAACGCTTGACATGGTGATGTCTGTAGGATGCTCCGCATCACTGAGTGTGGTGTCCTCTTTTCAAATCTCTTATTTTGTCTACCTCTCCTTTCTCTCTTATATCGGGATGCTATTCCAATTATTCCGTTCTTATTCCTTTTCCATCTTGTTCTAACCGAAGTAGTTTCAGAGTCTATCTTATTCCTTGAGTATTCCATTCTTGTCTTAATCACTGTTCCTCTCTTGTACCCGAGTGCTTTCGACTTTGTTCATCTTGTCTCTTGCATTCTTATTTCACCTCATCCTCTTTCTCTTTCACTTCGTTCCTAAGATCTCAGGACGAGATCTTCTATTAGTGGAGGAGAGTTTTAATGCCCAGAGACCGATGTGCCAGGTGTCTCCTAGTTATTCGCCGTCGTTGCCATGTCATTTGCTTGCGTGTTGCACCTTGTCATGTCATCATGTGCATTTCATCAACATGTTTTTCAAAACTTGCATCTATTCGGGTCTCCCAGTTCTGTTTGTTGTCCATTCTGATCCCATTGACACTCGCACGTGCCCGCGGCATCTCCGAATTATTATTTTTACAAGTGGCATAAAAATGTTCTTGGAATGGGTTGAAAGTTGGCGTGTGGTCTTATTATAGTGTGGGTAGACCGCCTGCCAAATTACGTCGCATTCAGAGCTCGTTTGATAGCACAACCGTTAAACATATAACGGCAATATAGTCGGTTTATTCGTCGGACATTTCAGACTCCGAAACAGTCGTCGGGCCTCTCTTCTCCTCTCTCTTCTCAGCCAAGGCCCCTCTAGATAGCCCGCTAACCACACCTAGGCACAACCTACCCTCTCATTAGTCTAGAGTCGTCCGTTTTCGATCGGAGGGTCCAAAAACACCCATAGACCCCAAACCCTAGCAAATCTGCTATATATGGACGTCCTCCCTTGCCATTTTTGAACCTCCTCTTCTTCCGTGCGCCCCAACCATCCACCACTACCTGTCGCCGCCACAGCCAGCCACCACTCAACCCGCGCGGGCCGCCCAGGTCCATTGCGAGCCCTCTCGGCCCGAACCGCGCCGCCGCGCCTCCCGCTCGTGCCTCCTTCCCGAGCTCCTACAGCCCTGCTACCGGCCTCCACCACGCGAGCTTGCCACCTCCCACAGCCATCGACCGAGCCTCATCCTCATCGCCCACGGTGTCGTGCTACAATACCTCCCCGTCGTCCCTGTTGACGACCAGCGCTGCTCCTGCAGCCTCCTCTCCTCTACACTAAGGCCGTGGCCTCATCAGCGGGCCATCGGAGTCGCCGCCCCGACCACCTCGCACGACCTCCTGCCTCCTCCTCGTCTGCGAGGGAGACGAGCATCCGAAGCCGCCCGCCCAGTTCCCCTGCAACGCGCGAGTCGTCGAGTCCCCTACATCGAGCTGTCGTTCGCCTTCGAGTAGCCGCGCTTCGAGGGCCATGTCTTCGCCGCCTCCAACCTAGCCTGCATCCTCGTTGCTCCTCCTCGGCTTCTGCGTGGACCGCATCGCCAAGACTCTAAGACACAGCCCCGGCCTCCTATACCCGTGCCGCACTTCGACGCCCTACTGTCATCATGCACCTCCACTTGCTGTTGCTGTTGATGCCAAGTCCAACGACCATCGAGCAGGGAATAGCGCCAAGTACCACGTTGTGTTTGGGAGACCCGTGAACTTCAAGTTCCTCTGCCACGAATGGTTACAGTGTTGTGGATCCGGCAAGTACCCTCTCTGGATCACCAAGTTCGACTACCAATGACATGTACCACAACCATCGCCTTGGGTTTCGTCAAGTTCCTATATGACCCATGTACAACTACCGTCGCCCCGAAGACATTGGATTCATCAAGTACCTCTCCAAAACGAACGTGTACCACTACTTCCACTTCCATCGCCGAGGACCGATAGTACCATTACTACACACCACACCCGTGTACGACTACTTCCACTACAAACTCGGTCCACTTCGAAATGCATGCTTCGAAGGTATAACCACCGAGACGACGCCCATGGACGAATGCATGTTTTGTATGAGATGCCCGTGTTTGCATCGTGTCCGCGTTGTTCCTTGCGCGTTCCTTGACCACCATGCCATTGACATGTGGGTACCCGGTATCCTGGATCATTCCACGTCACTCTTGCACGTTTCGCTCATCTCTCATTTTCTCGTTTGCATAATCAATCTCAGCGAGTTGCCGGAACCGATATGTTGTCGTGGCATCATTTTCGGATTCGTCGCCGTGGCACCTTTTCTTTACATCACGGTGACAAAATGCTTCATATCATGCTTATGTCAACATTTGTCTTAAAATTGCATAAAACTTGTATATGTCATCTGCATCTTGATAACAACATTTAAAATGCTTAAAATTGTTGTTTGCATTAAAAATTGCTAAATGACATATGGTGATTTTCCGAATTGTTGTTTGTTGTTCCAGCCTCATTTAAAATGCCTAAATGTGTATATTACTCATGCTTCACCTCTTGTCATGTTAACCAACAATTAATCTTGTCTTGTACATAAATGAGAGCGAACTAAATAATTGCATGTGGTGTTTCATCAATATGCAATGTTGTTTGTTGCACTTTGCCATGCCATGCCTATTTAAGCCGGACATGCATCATACTTGTTTGTGCATCATGCCATGTTTATGTGTTGTGTGTTTACCATGATGTTTGCTTCCGTTCGATTGTGCCCGTTCGTCTACTTCACGGAGTCTACCAGGATTTGTTCGACTGCCCGTTCGTCTACTTTATGGACTCGTTCTTCTTCCTAGCGGGATTTCAGGAAAGATGACCGTCACCTTGGATCTTACTACTATCTTTGCTTTACTAGTTGTCTCGATCTATCTCTATGTCGCACTACCCACCACTTGTTTATCAAGGCTCCCAATATGCCATGAAACAACCTCTAACCTTTTCCACCATCCCAGCAAAACATGGTTTGGCTATGTTACCGCTTTTCTCAGCCCTCTTATATCGTGGCTAGTTGCAGGTGCAGTTGTAGATTGTTCCATGTTGGAACATGGATATCTTGGGATATCATAATATCTCTTATCGAACATATAAAGGATGCTACCTAGCCCACCATTCTGAGGCCTCTGCGCGCGCGACACTGGTTAGGTTGTGCGATTTTTTTACTGTTCTTTTTTTTACTGCTGGCAATTGGTCAGCCGTCGGGTTTTTTCACGTTTATGACTGCTACGAGAGTGGATGACGAGTGGGACTCGTTATGTGTGGGGTCGAGAGAATGGCGTGCGTTTTGGCCAATTCTACATAAGAAAAGCATCGAGCCCTAGACTGACGAGGGATAAAAAGAAAAAAGCAAGCCAGCCGCCTCCTCTCTCACCGCTCGTCTCCTCCTCTCCCCCACGCCGCCCCTCCTCTCCCCGCTCATCTCCTCCTCTCCGGCCGCTCCCCCCAGCCGGGGCCCACTAGCTGCTGTCCATATGCTTCCTCCCCATGATCCGGGGACAGAGGGAGTCGTGGTGGCATGGGACAGATGCGTGAGGAGGAGGAGTGATAGAGGCGAGGGTGTCCCGATCTTTCGATGAGATGATAACTATCGATTTGGTGGAGACGACTTTGACGATCCGACTACAAACGTGCACGACGTTGCGCCTTAGCAATCGCTAAACCAATCTCCTGAGGTTACTGACGATGCTGGAAGCACGGTCAGCCTGACCACGAAGGTCTATTCCTGCAAGCAATCGAAGAACGAGCAAGAATATGATAAAGCAATCTGAATATTGCAAATATATATGAAGTATTGATAATGGTGGGGATCCGGAAGCGGTCTTGGTCTGGTCGTTGGACACAAACGCAGTACACCAAGTTGGAATGGCTAACTTTTAACTAAACAAATCCCAAGGAAAAGCTACTAGATGGATCTACTTATATAGGAGCAAGGGGTGGCGGCCAAGGAGGTGGGAGGACGTCCCAAGGCAGCCTAAAACTAAATCTAGGTCGTACAAGGCCAATGGGCCCAAGTGGAGGTGATGTAACACCTTTGGACTTGTAGTTTGACTCGGATTCTGCTGCAGCATCAGATTGTTTCGTCCACAACTCAACGCTCCGGACGAATTTGAAGGTGATTCCAATTGGGTTGGAAAGTGCACGAAATCTAGTTTCCAAGAAAAAAAGAATCACCCAATTCGGAGTCCGTATGAAAAACTTGTGTGCGTTTTGAGTCAGGTATGTCTGTGCAGTCCGAATCTGAATCCAGAACGTGAGAGACTTGGACTCTATCTTCTCTTGGGCCAAAAGTGACGTGAGAGAACTTTTTGGACATCAAATAAACATCTCTTTCTTCCTTATCTTCATATGTGGATTGTACAAATGTCCCATACACCTGTAATTAGACAAAACACAAAAATGTGTGAAGTATTTTTGTTCTGGATAACATAAATAGATTATTGAATAGTTTGCACTAGAAATCACCTGACAAATATGCATATATGCAATATTTTTGGTCATAGCCAAGGTAGCCATGTCCTCATCATCCTCCCCTTCTTGAAAATAAAGCCGTCCTCGGCGTTGCTTAATCTGAAATGTGGCTAACAAAAGAGACAAGGTGTACATGTTGTATATGTATATGTCATCCATTTTTACTTCCCTTGATTTTTGCTTATATGACACATGAATAGATGAGTAACTTGCATAGTTCATAAAACCTAAAGCCAAAAAATTAGCACAAGAAGTAGAAGGCATGAAAATATTGCAACTCAGTTTGCACATATAAGTGAAGCTCTTATTCATTTCAAAAGATTGACAATGTTTATCATTAAACCATCCCAACATTGGTGAATAAACCTTACTTGCATCAAATTTACATGCTACAACATGCTTAAATAAGCAAACATGCAATACGTCATTCAACACAGAATCATCATCAAGATTAGAGGTCATATCAAAATGATTAAACATTGGTTCTTTTGCATCAATAGTTAATTCAATGGGTGCACTCAAAATTATTGGTATTTCAGTTGTTTGATCACATGGCAAAGTCAAATTATCAACGTAGTCCTCTAAAATAGGTGGTGTGATCAAAGTAGTGGGTAGCTCATCAGATGGTGCATTCAAATTGACAAGGCATTCATCATTCTCATGTAGAGATGGAAGATCAGTACCTTTGTCATTACCTCTTATGATCAACTCAGATGATGTAGCCACTCTCGGGGGCGATGTGTCACATGGTGGAGGTGATGTAGTCCTGACAACAATGGATGTGGTTGTCATAGTATGCCTAGTAGTTGAAGGAACAATCATATCAACTCTTGGAATGTGCATCGTGCGCTTGTTCTCCTCGTGGCCAACACGTCGTTTTATTTCCTGTTCAGCTTTGCAAGCAAGATGAAACAAATGGTCCATAGGATAACACTCTTCATGAATTAGTATCTCTTGAATATCACGGTTTAATCCTCCCCAAAATCTATCCATAAAATCATCTTCACTTTCTTCTAAAGAGGAATGCAACAAGGTAGTTTGTAAATCATCATAATATTTTGTTATAGTTTCACTACCTTGTTTTAAGTGTTGCAACTTCTTAATCATGTCACGAGTATAATAAGCAGGGACGAAAGTATGTCGCATGGCAAGTTTCAAATCATCCCAAGTAGTAGGTATATAATCAGGGTGTAACCGACAATATTCACTCCACCAAACCAAAGCATAACCAGTGAAAGAACCAACCGCAACCTTAACCTTTTTATGTTCATTGAAATTATGGGAAGCAAATATATTTTTTATGTTGAACTCCCATTCAATATATAAAGCAGGTTTAAAACGGCCATTAAATGGTGGTATAGATACATTAACCTTATCATGTGCATTTGGATGTTTGTGCACCTCTCGTGACGGTTGTGGTATTTGCAAAGGTGGTGGCACGTCTCCCGCGATCGACAAAGCCCATGAATTGACTCTGGATCCTGTCATGATTAGTAGAACAAGAAACAAAACCCAAAAATAATGTTCCTATAACTACTAGGATGTGGTGGTAAAACGCTCACAGTAAAGCAAATATCAATGTCTTACAAGTTCTTACCATGCAGCAGGCGGTGATCGGCAACCAGCGGTGTCAAGTAACTCCGAATATTGAGTAAAGCGATTGCCAGGGGAGCGTACGTATACACGGTGTAGAAATATGTGGAACTGGGTTGGCTATATATGGTAGCAAAAGATTAGCAATAATCAATTCAAAGATGCAATGTTGAATAAACGCTCAACGACGGTACTGTGCTGGTCCTAGGCTAGACCGGACTAGAGACGCGAGCCTAGAACACTAATGAGGTCACGGCGTAGCACAACTAGCATCAATGAAGGATACTAAGTAGCTCTTGACAGCAAGATATAAGTGAAGATCACAACGGCAGTGAAGATAATGATGAAAAACAACTGCCAAGCAGGATATACAACAACTCTCTCTCCAACTTTCCTCTTGAAAAGTTTGAGACAATTTTCTGATAAATTCTTTCAAAGAATGCTACTAACTCAAGCTTTCCAATGCAAAAAGAATCACTCAATTCCAAGTTGATATGAGGAGTCAAACAATTCTAAAACTGGCGTGAAAAATTGGAACAAGTTGTGTTCACGAACTTCGGAGGGCAAAAAGACCTATTTAGAAGCCGATTTTGAGGTGTCAAATATTGAACTAGCTTCTGCAACTATTTAGATGCGGCTCGTCGCTATCTTCAATTTGAGTACTCACGGAGCCAAAACGGACTTCGTATGAGGAAGATAAACCTGTTTTACTGAACAGTGCGCAAAACAGATTCCAATCCGAATTCAGGTACGAGATTTATTCTAGATAGAGCCAATTTTTTTTTCTCTTTTTTTTTCTGACGCTTTTTTTTTCTTTTTCTTCTCCCTCTTTTTCTTTTTTTTTCTTTCCTTTTTTCTCTCTTTTTTTTCTTTATCTTCTTTTTCTCCCTCTTTCCAAGATAAACTAGATAAGATGCAGATTGGATCAAGTGAAGATGTGAACGATCTCAACTATTATTATGACAATGAATGGTGGGTAGCACGTGGTGGAAATTGATGGATGGGTGGTGGACAGCGGAAGAGATAATGATGCAGCGGTGGCGTGACTAATGTGAACAGAACTCGAAACTCTAAACGAACTAGACACTAAGACCAACAACTCGACACGACGATGCAACCGATAATTCAACTATGCAAGCAATGAAAAGAAAATTGCAAAGGCTCAGACTGACTTGGACCAAGGATGAATAGATCTAACTCTTTTTTGTGGCTTTTTCTTAGACAATAGGTAAGAAAATAAATCTAATCTAGGAAAACTAGAAATTCTCACCGAGCAACCTGAAAACTGATCTTGATAGAGGCGAGGGTGTCCCGATCTTTTGATGAGATGATAACTATCGATTTGGTGGAGACGACTTTGACGATCCGACTACAAACGTGCACGACGTTGCGCCTTAGCAATCGCTAAACCAATCTCCTGAGGTTACTGACGATGCTGGAAGCACGGTCAGCCTGACCACGAAGGTCTATTCCTGCAAGCAATCGAAGAACGAGCAAGAATATGATAAAGCAATCTGAATATTGCAAATATATATGAAGTATTGATAATGGTGGGGATCCGGAAGCGGTCTTGGTCTGGTCGTTGGACACAAACGCAGTACACGAAGTTGCAATGGCTAACTTTTAACTAAACAAATCCCAAGGAAAAGCTACTAGATGGATCTACTTATATAGGAGCAAGGGGTGGCGGCCAAGGAGGTGGGAGGACGTCCCAAGGCAGCCTAAAACTAAATCTAGGTCGTACAAGGCCAATGGGCCCAAGTGGAGGTGATGTAACACCTTTGGACTTGTAGTTTGACTCGGATTCTGCTGCAGCATCAGATTGTTTCGTCCACAACTCAACGCTCCGGACGAATTTGAAGGTGATTCCAATTGGGTTGGAAAGTGCACGAAATCTAGTTTCCAACAAAAAAAGAATCACCCAATTCGGAGTCCGTATGAAAAACTTGTGTGCGTTTTGAGTCAGGTATGTCTGTGCAGTCCGAATCTGAATCCAGAACGTGAGAGACTTGGACTCTATCTTCTCTTGGGCCAAAAGTGACGTGAGAGAACTTTTTGGACATCAAATAAACATCTCTTTCTTCCTTATCTTCATATGTGGATTGTACAAATGTCCCATACACCTGCAATTAGACAAAACACAAAAATGTGTGAAGTATTTTTGTTCTGGATAACATAAATAGATTATTGAATAGTTTGCACTAGAAATCACCTGACAAATATGCATATATGCAATATTTTTGGTCATAGCCAAGGTAGCCATGTCCTCATCAAGGAGGCCGAGGTAATGGTGGCACGACGGAGGTCGTGGCTCGCCCCCCACCGACTCTCTTGCACCCCCATTTTCCCTGCCCCCTCCCCGGCGTCCTTACCTCTGCCATCCGACCTTCCCGAGCTCTCCCTCTTCGGGGTTGCCGCCATCCGATGCCGCGCGCCATGATTCCAAATTGGTCGCAATTCGATAAGGAGCGGTTGCTGCAGTGAGGGCAGTAGGGTCCCACCCCGGCGGCTGTGTGTAGAGGGGGAGAGGTTGACACAGGTGAGCTCTTTCTTCCTCCTTTCCTCATCTTCCCATGGTGAAATGATCCCATCCTTACTTTTTTCTTCTTCTTCTTATGCACATAATGTTGTCGGTTGCAACCTTCTGCGCCCATCATTCCCTGTGTTTTCTTTTCACAATCTACACACTAAGTTGTAGATTGGTCGGATATGTTTGCATTAGGCAGCACAAGAATAAGAACATTTGTCAGCTTTTTCATGTGAGACTAGATTCCAGATGGAAAGCAAGGGGCTTTTCAATCAAAGTTTAATTTTCCTTTCTATCTATATGCTTCTGCATAATATTTGGTATTTATGTTGTGTGTGTTTGATGAAATGACAAGGCCTAGCAGCAGAGGATGAAGATGGAGCTGGCAGCAGGGATCATGGGAGCAACGGGGGTGGCTGGCCACCCAAAGCTAGACGAGAAAGGGGGCAGCAATGCAGGGACGGAATATGGTGTCCATGCGCTATCCATTTCTACTCATCTTCAGCTTGCAGGTTGCTGAGTTTTCTCCTCTCTGCTTGTTGGTTTTCTTTGATTAGTAGAACAAGTAGCACAACATGTGTTTGTGAAAATGCTTCTCACAGATGGAACTTTTGGTGTGCCTAGACCCGCCTTCTTTATTAGGAGAATATGCTTGCTGAGACATATGGTCTAAATTTCGATTAGTACAGAATTTTCGATTACCTAAGTACTATTAATGTAATTATTCCGTCTCCTATGACATATGCATGTGGCACTTTGATTTTGGTGTAGAAGGATGTACAAATGTTTACTGTTGAGTGATATTGATATTTTTCCTTGGCGCACCATCAAGAACTAGGAAGAGCAACATCTGTATGGCTAGATGTATCTTTTTTGAGCAACTTAGTTCATGTATAATGAGCAACTGAGCATATTTGGTGTTCATTCCTGAGATATATCTGTATCTGTCTCCTCTTTTTAGATTTTTATCTAAAAGCAGAGCTACCTACTAATAGCTCACAAGATCGAAAACTAAGCCTGATTTCTCAGGTAAATCGTGTTACTGAATACACTACTTTTATATCTCAGTAAGAAACAAGAAATATATCATGATTTATAGTGTGCAGGTGCTCACAAGATCATTGTTTTGCATAACCGTCTTAGGAATCTTCCGTTGTGGTGCTCATGTGTCTAAGAAATTAACAGGGCAGAGGCTCTAGAGAGGAGGTTTGATTTTCCTTTTCGGGGTTTGTAGCACGAATGCAAGAATTTCTCATGTAGGTATGGCTTCATTCCTCCATTCTCCATATGCAAATCTTGCTCTTTGATTTGTTTTATTTCCCATGAGTAACCTGAGATTACTGTGATGCTATGAAAGCCTAGAGTGTAGAGTGAGTAAAATATGTACTAGATGCATTAATTTAGCTCATTGCCTTGCTTCATGCACCTAGGTTTGGAGATGTCCTTACTTTCATGGCTCAATCATCAAATGACGTCAAAATTGAATTCCTAAAAGCAAGGTATATCAAATCATCCTTGTTTTGTTGTCCAGTGCTTATTTCATTGTGGATATACATATTTAGTATCACATATGGTGCAGATCTTGAATGACCTTTCTCTTGCAACCTCTCTTGACAATTAGATTTGATTTGTCTATGTAGGCTAATTGATGAAGGAAAACTAACTGATGCTCTTGTTGTATCCGACTGCTGTTTGTGTAATGGAGCGTCTGATAAATTACTTTGATTGTCCATTGATCAAAGGGAGTAAATAATAAGTCTAGGCATAGGACAATGTAACAGTGCTTGAGTCCTTACATCATACATGATCGTGTAATTCTATGACATGGACTGTTTATGGAGTTAAATCTCGACAAGGCATATTTCCCATTTCTCAGATTACTTTCCCATATCTTGTGCTGACCACTCCCAGGACACCAGATCCGCGTCCGCATTGTCCCTCCAGCCTTGCTCATTGGACGAAGATGACAGGGAGAGGAGGATGCTAGCCAGGAAGGTGCACATGGCATTGGCGTCGCCGACCCCTCACTGGCGATGGTACAATCAGATCACCTTAACCATCACTAGAATTTTATCCTATTTTATTTAATCACATAGGCCAAGGAGCCATCAGCGATGGTGTAGCTGCAGCAGCCTGTCAATTGGAGGAGAGGCCAAGGACCATGGTTGATCTAAGAGCAGTCTCAACTTGGTTATTGATCTGTTCTGGAGCATGGTTCGTCTATCTATGATTCCCCACCCTTACACAACACGGTCCACATCTTGAATTTGAAGTGAACTTTAGTCTAATTTGTTGCTGGTTGTGCTGAACAGTTCGGTTAGGGTGGACGTGCTTTTATTCTATTTGTGCTTGTGAAAAACTTGAGTTCCTTTGTCCGAGTTGAGTGCACTCAAAATCGACTGTCGGGAGAATTTGTAATGCCCAGTTGACGGTTTTGGAGGCTCATGGTTTTGTGGCATGGGTTGTTCCATATAACATCTTCTATATCGTTTGCTGGTAGAAAGGATGTTATTGTCCTGAGATATTATCTTCTGGGATTATGGTGTACAGCTCCTGCTCTGTTGCAATCTGAAATTCCCAGCAGGTTTCATGTGTTTATAGGGTTTCTTAGCCCCAATAGGCAGTGTGATAGGCACTGATAGAGGCGAGGGTGTCCCGATCTTTCGATGAGATGATAACTATCGATTTGGTGGAGACGACTTTGACGATCCAACTACAAACGTGCACGACGTTGCGCCTTAGCAATCGCTAAACCAACTCCGAGAGGTTAATGACCACGCTGGAGCACGATCAACCTGACCACGAAGGTCTATTCTTGCAAGCAATTGAAGAACGAGCAAGAATATGATAAAGCAATCTGAATATTGCGAATATATATGAAGTATTGATAATGGTGGGGATCCGGAAGCGGTCTTGGTCTGGTCGTTGGACACAAACGAAGTACACGAAGTTGCAATGGCTAACTTTTAACTAAACAAATCCCAAGGAAAAGCTACTAGATGGATCTACTTATATAGGAGCAAGGGGTGGCGGCCAAGGAGGTGGGAGGACGTCCCAAGGCAGCCTAAAACTAAATCTAGGTCGTACAAGGCCAATGGGCCCAAGTGGAGGTGATGTAACACCTTTGGACTTGTAGTTTGACTCGGATTCTGCTGCAGCATCAGATTGTTTCGTCCACAACTCAACGCTCCGGACGAATTTGAAGGTGATTCCAATTGGGTTGGAAAGTGCACGAAATCTAGTTTCCAACAAAAAAAGAATCACCCAATTCGGAGTTCGTATGAAAAACTTGTGTGCGTTTTGAGTCAGGTGTGTCTGTGCAGTCCGAATCTGAATCCAGAACGTGAGAGACTTGGACTCTATCTTCTCTTGGGCCAAAAGTGACGTGAGAGAACTTTTTGGACAGCAAATAAACATCTCTTTCTTCCTTATCTTCATATGTGGATTGTACAAATGTCCCATACACCTGCAATTAGACAAAACACAAAAGTGTGTGAAGTATTTTTGTTCTGGACCAAAACAAACTAGATAAGATGCAGATTGGATCAAGTGAAGATGTGAACGATCTCAACTATTATTATGACAATGAATGGTGGGTAGCACGTGGTGGAAATTAATAGATGGGATGGTGGACAGCGGAAGGGATAATGATGCAGCGGCGGCGTGACTAATGTGAACAGAACTCGAAACTCTAAAGGAACTAGACACTAAGACCAGCAACTGACACGACGATGCAACCGATAATTCAACTATGCAAGCAACGAATAGAAAATTGCAAAGGCTCAGACTGGCTTGGATAAAGGATGAATAGATCTAACTTTTGTTTTGTGGCTTTTTCTTGGACAATAGGTAAGAAAATAAATCTAATCTAGGAAAAACTGGAAATTCTCACTGAGCAACCTGAAAACTGATACCACTTGATAGAGGCGAGGGTGTCCCGATCTTTCGATGAGATGATAACTATCGATTTGGTGGAGACGACTTTGACGATCCGACTACAAACGTGCACGACGTTGCGCCTTAGCAATCGCTAAACCAACTCCGAGAGGTTATTGACCACGCTGGAGCACGATCAACCTGACCACGAAGGTCTATTCCTGCAAGCAATTGAAGAACGAGCAAGAATATGATAAAGCAATCTGAATATTGCGAATATATATGAAGTATTGATAATGGTGGGGATCCGGAAGCGGTCTTGGTCTGGTCGTTGGACACAAACGAAGTACACGAAGTTGCAATGGCTAACTTTTAACTAAACAAATCCCAAGGAAAAGCTACTAGATGGATCTACTTATATAGGAGCAAGGGGTGGCGGCCAAGGAGGTGGGAGGACGTCCCAAGGCAGCCTAAAACTAAATCTAGGTCGTACAAGGCCAATGGGCCCAAGTGGAGGTGATGTAACACCTTTGGACTTGTAGTTTGACTCGGATTCTGCTGCAGCATCAGATTGTTTCGTCCACAACTCAACGCTCCGGACGAATTTGAAGGTGATTCCAATTGGGTTGGAAAGTGCACGAAAGCTAGTTTCCAACAAAAAAAGAATCACCCAATTCGGAGTTCGTATGAAAAACTTGTGTGCGTTTTGAGTCAGGTGTGTCTGTGCAGTCCGAATCTGAATCCAGAACGTGAGAGACTTGGACTCTATCTTCTCTTGGGCCAAAAGTGACGTGAGAGAACTTTTTGGACAGCAAATAAACATCTCTTTCTTCCTTATCTTCATATGTGGATTGTACAAATGTCCCATACACCTGCAATTAGACAAAACACAAAAGTGTGTGAAGTATTTTTGTTCTGGATAACATAAATAGATTATTGAATAGTTTGCACTAGAAATCACCTGACAAATATGCATATATGCAATATTTTTTGTCATATCCAAGGTAGTCATGTCCTCATCAGGCACGACCTTGTTGGTGATATATCTCAATTGTTCTTTGAATGCCCTTTGGCCAAGCTGTGGTGGCCTAAACTTTCTAAATTAGTTGAAAATTAGTGTGGGCATATTGCTAAACGTCGGTTCAGTAGTAACAAGAATATATACGGTTGTTGCCTTTTGGTTGTTGGTTTCAGTTTCTGCTCTAGCAGAGTAGCAGTTCCAGTTCCGTGTAATACTGAATCTGTCAATTGGGCTGTAACGCTTATCGTTCTGCTCCATCACCTGGGATGAGGAAATATGTCTGTTTTCTGGGTCAAACAGAGTTAGCATGGAGAAGCTTTCTTTCTCCATTTAGTATTGAAACCTATGAACGAAATGACCAATCATGCAAAACCTTGCATATCTTGTTGGATAACCGATGTTAGATGGATACTTGCTAGATACATATCCACCAAGTATTGGGAAAGTTAACGGAACGAACGAGTATTTATTTTACTCTGACTACAGTAGAAGAATCAATTTTTTTCAGTAAACAGAAGAATCGGTATATCACCCTACCTCATCATGTTGTACCATAAACATGCCAAATGAGGCGATCTTAAATAGGCCACTAAAAAATAGCCTGACAACAGATGGCACCCAATCGAATCTATACCTAATAATAAAATATCCCTCAAAAAAACTTATACAGTAATAAAGTCATTCGTGCGTTTGGCGGTACGTCACATAATTTACCCCGAAAATTACAAAATATTCCCACCGATGCCATCTATAAGCGAAAAAAACATTTCACACAGGGCAATCCACCACTTAAACCGGCCAACAGAGTAGGGACCTCCTATAATACGCTCTGCGGGCTGGGAGAAGATGCAGCGCCCATTAAGGCGGCCTATTTTTAATTTTTTAATTTTAATTTTCTGTGTTCTTTTGTTCTCCTTTAAATCATATAATTTTCTACCTAAAAATGTTCTAAAACTTAAAAAAATGGATAAAATAAAAACGTTCAACAAATAATAAAATATCTATGGATTCAAAAAATGTTCATAATTTAAAAAAAATGTTTGCATATCCATAAAATGTTCAAAATTTTGAAAAAACGTGTGAGAAATAAAAAATGTACATGATTTTAATAAGTTCATGCATTTTTTTTAATGAAATTGAACAAAATGTTCGCTAAAATGTTATCAGTGATGCAGCAAAATATTGTCATGGCCTGTGGAGGTTATGATTTGTTTTTCTGGCGTTAGAGCGCATTGGCTCTTTGACTATTAAATGTTACAGTAAATATATAGACTTATCAAAAAATGCATTGAAAAGTTCTATCATTATATGCATCTAACAATTAATTCTACTAGGCATCTACCATGCAAATGATCCAAAGTATTTCTTTACCGATCCACACCACTTCACCAAAGAATATACATCAACATCTTATGTCACACACAAAGGAAAATAATCTTCATTTGTCTACTGCATGTTCTCTGCTCATTGCAACTATGAGAGCTCCGCCTTTTGAAATTCTTATTGTGAAGATGCCTTATCAAGAATATTAGCTCAGATAAGTTCAGATGTATGCCACCTAAAAAGGCTCTTACATACGTTTCAATTTGTATCTACATATTTCAATGCACACTCCTCCAATACCTGGCTTGCGCTCGGCCTTTGTGCCATGGGTGCAACGGGTCATCTAGTTTAATTAATGCATCTATATACTTGGTAAAGGGTGGAAGGCTCGGCATTTTGCCTGGTGTTTTGTTCCACTCTTACCGCCCTAGTTTCCGTCATACCGGTGTTATGTTCCTTGATTTTGCGTTCCTAACATGGTTGGGGTTTATGGGCCCCCTTGACAGTTCGCTTTGAATAAAACTCCTCCAGCAAGACCCAACATTGGTTTTACCATTTGCCCAACATAATAACTAAATATGATAATAAATTTGACGCATATGGAGTTAGTGCTACCAGAGGTTCGTTATTCTACTTACAGGTGGGGCCAGTGCTGATGGTGCTGTCCAAACTAGAGCACCTTGCGGCGCCCCCTTGGCAACTTGGGTCTCAGCGACTGCAAGCTTAGCTCATCCAGTCGTGGCCTGAGACGAGATACGCGCGGCTACTATCAGGGTGTCGGCATGCCGGGAGGTCTTGCTGGACTTGTTTTACCATTGTCGAAATGTCTTGTGAACCGAGATTCCGAGCTTGATCGGGTTGTTCCGGGAGGAGGATTTTCCTCCTTGATCATGAGAGCTTGTCATGGGCTAAGTTGGGACACCCCTGCAGGGTTTAAACTTTCGAGTGCCGTGCCCATGATTATGTGGCACGTGGGAGTTCTTAATATCAGGTTGTAGAGAACTTGACACCATCTCCAAAATAAAATACACCAACCGCGTGTGTAACCGCGAGTGTCTCTTTTCGAGTGAGTCGAGAAGAGAACACGGTGGGGTTATGTTTGAACGTAAGTAGTTCAGGATCACTTCTTGATCATTACTAGTTGGTGACCGTTTGCGTAGTTTCTCATCTTATCCTTGTACTCGTAAGTTAGCCACCATACAATGCTTAGTCGCTTGCTGCAACCTCACCACTTATCCATTCCATACCCATTAAGATTTGCTAGTCTTGATACCCATGGTAACGGGATTGCTGAGTCCTCGTGGCTCATAGATTACTACAACAACAGTTGTAGGTACAGGTAATGCGAAGATCTAACGCGAGTGTGATGCTTGCTTGTTTGGAGTTCTTCTTCTGCTTCTTCTTCGATTAAGGGATATAGGTTCCAGGTCGGGAGCCTGGGCATTAGCAGGGTGGATCTCGTTCTTCTTTTTTTGTTTGATTTCATCCGTAGTCGGATTCTGCTCTTCTGTATGATGATTGCTATGCATTGATGAACTGTTGTACTCATGTTTTATCTTGTGGCGAGTGTAAGCCTTTATCTTGTATTCTCTTCTATTCAGTACATGGTATGTTGTGATGATATCCACCTTGCTATGCGCTCGAAATGCGGTTGTGCCCCAATCATGAATTCATCACGTGATTGGGATAGAATTGCATCTTGGGCGCTACAAGTCTACATGGGTCAGTGTCGGGACAGTAATTTCCTACCACCAAACATTAGTCTCACGCGGATTCGGGCGACCAGAGGCTTATTTGGCGCTTCGTTCAATATTTGGGAGCTGAAGCATTAACATTTACAGTTCTCCTGAATTGAACTTTTAGGATTTGTCATACTTCACAAATCTTGACTCTTGAAAATCCTGAAACTATGATTATTTTGGAATGGAGGGGGTACATTTGAATATACACAAGTATATATTAAAAAATATGCAACTTGCCTCGATTCATGCATGGTTCCAGATATAATCTCCTTGGTTACAAAAAATAGTTAGACATGCATATGAATATATAGCATGTTCAAATGCACAACAAAGATTGATGCCCCCTTTTAGATCTGATTTGCAAATGCCATTATCTCGAATTCAAACAGATGAATGCACTTGCTATGAATTCGAATCTTTGAAACCCCCTTTATGTTGAACTCAACATGTATTCTATTTTGTAGCTAGCAATTTGGAATGTATCCATGTAAGTGAAAAATGTATAAAGTGCTTGACACTAAGATGGAGTGCACTAATTAATGTTTATATATGAATTGCAAAAGCCATGCATTGTTTGGATTTCAAACCACTCTCACTCTATGGATCGATAATATGAAATAAACCCATGCACATGCTCGAATTCAATAGAGTATGGGCTCTGACAGACCAATGTTCGTTCATACGCAAATTGCAAAATTCATGATCTCATCCAAAAATAATAATGTCTTTTATATTTTAATTTAATGCGTAGAACCGCCTTTTACACGTAGATGCACTATGCCTCACACACGCGCTATATATATATATATCTCTATCTGACGCATAAGTGCACACACTTTATATACATTGGCATTTCTCTCTCACACATGCTCACACTCTCTATCGTGGGAAACCACGGCCACCTATGGGACCCAGGGTCCCTTGCTGGTTTGGCAGGGGGGGGGGTGTCACGTTGCACAAAGAGCAGAGGAGCGCGGGGCAGTATGACCGAGATCACATGAGCAGTTTTACCCAGGTTTAGGCCGCCGCGAGGCGTAAAACCCTACTCCTGCTTTGGTGGACTGATGGTGGAAGAATGGTGGTGGAGCGTAGTACACATGCTCGGCAGGGGCAGTAGTGGCTACACGTGTATGAGTGTGTGGGTGTCCAACCTTCTAACCTCTTCTATGGTTGCCACAAGCCTCCTTTTATAGATCAAGGGGTCACCATAATGGCAAATCAGTTATTATGCACTGATAAGATAGCAAACAGTGCTATCATGCCTAACTCTGCAGGCTGATAGAGCGCATTAAATGCGCCGCTCAACATCACATCATTGCTCGCCCGGCAAGCCTTGCCGGACTATTTTGCCAGCTTCATGCCTGCTTGCTTGACACGTCGCAGGACTGGTGTCTTCTATAGGTATTGCTCGAGAAAGAGGCTGCCATGTGGCGAATAGCTACCACTTAATCACTTTGCGGTGTGACACCCCACTGATTGGCGACATGGGTCGTGGTGGAATGGTTGGTGAGGTGGTTCTTGCCTCCATGAGTCCTGGTAGGCCCTGCCGGGACGTCTTGGATGTTCTCTTCCAGGGGTGGCTTCGCCCTTGCCAAGCTTCGTCTACCCAGCAAGGGAGGCTTTTCTATTGGTGGTATCTTGCTTATCTGGCTTGACCATAGTCCTCTTGATCTGCATTTGGTCCCTTGAAAATCTTGGTCGCCTGCTCTCTAGCATGGCCTGGTGCCATAATCTTGTTCCCGTGCCTGTGCACAGTTTGGGCAACAGACCCAGGGTTTATTGCACTGACAGAAGCCCCCGGGCCTACCCTGATCGTGCTGCGAAGCGTCATCGGGGTAGGCCCTAATAAGTGCACAGGCAGGATCGCTGAAGAGGTTGGCCTCTTGGGTCTTGTTTTCTTCTTCATTAGTCTTGAGCCTGGGCCAATTTCCGGTTTTCTTGTGCATCGTGCACAACATTACGGAAAAACTTAGATTATGGCCTGCAGGACGACCGCGTCCCATGATCACGGGATGGAAACTTTCATCCCACTTGCTTTCGTGCTTCGGGCGCACCCGCCGCGTGTACTCCATGCATCGGGAGGGGTAGGTGGTGGATGCGGAGAGCGTGGGTGTGAGTGCCATGGTAGAAAACCAGACATCACTGGTTGGAGCAGCGGGTCGGTCCTCATTCCGGCGCCACTGGATGGGCAGGGAGGCAGTATTGGAGGAGCAGGGTGGCCGCCCCCTGAGCAAGAGGCCAGCCCCCTGCCTCATCCTTCTATAAAAGGGGGTAGGAGTGGGGCATATTTATACACACCTGCTTCTTCTACTTCCTTCGTAGTCTTTCTTCACTCGCCATAGTGAGAGGACGAGGGCGCGGTGGTATTCCAGCGGTGGTGACGAGGGCTTCTGCTTGATAGCGTACTCCTCCTCCTTTGGGCCCTGTGGCTCTGGAACCTATTGCGATAGGTGGAGGGAGGGGGAGAGGTCACGGCTGCCGCGGCGCTTGAGGAAGAGGAGGACGGGGCGGCGCTTCGGCCGCGCTCCCACCGGTGGCTCCTCCCCCGATGGAAGGCCACATTGGAGATCATCCTCGAGAGTTCGTCATCAGGTTGTACAAACCTCCGTGCGGCCACCTCCGTCTCCCTACTCCATTCGCACGAGAAATGGAGCTTGAACTGCCATGTGCTCTGAGGCTGCACATGAGGGGTTGTGGGAATGGCGGCATGTGGGTCGATGTTGACTTCCCCGCTCCTCATGTCATGTATCTCCGCTGCGGCTGGAAGACCTTTGCTCGAGCCCATAGCTTGTCGGAGGGGCACGTTCCCCAGTTTAAATTAAAGGAGAGCGGCCTGCTCTCCATCAAGATCTTCGGGCGCTCGGGAATTCACTTAGGGTGCTGCACGGAGAGCTTGAACGACGACGAAATCTCCTCCTCGAGCGACAACGATGAGGAGGACAATGGCGGCGATGACGGCGGCAGCGGGTGGGAGGGTGACGACTCTGACTCTGGCTGAGTGCCACCCACACCATCTTCATCAGGCGGCAGCACCATCATCTGCATCTACACCCCCTCCCCGGCAAGGCAATTTGCCGGGGAGTTGGATGCATCGATGGGGGTGGTGCTTCCCGACTTCCTCCAGTAGCCTCCCAGCTGAACCCCGGCAGGCTTCCTCTTGGGCTACAACTCTGTTAGCCCTGCCGCGCTCTGCTGGCCCTGGTGGTGGTGGTTGTCGGGTCACCTCTGCCATGCTCTCCATCGATGCGTTCGCCGACGTGTTCATGTCCGTGCCGGGCTACCTCTCCAGGAGCCCGACAGGGTCAGGCTGGGCTCCTGCCCAGGCGCTCCTTTTGCCCCTTTCGCCTTCTACCACCATGCCTAGGAGGAGAGGGGCAAGAGAGGGGATTACGGGGCACTTATATTTTTTCAATCTTAAATCTGTAGGTACTTGCCAAATTTTAATTCAAATAATGTGGTATCTCGAGTCCATGCTTCTGTTTTGTAAAGCTTGTACTTGTATGATCAGCATATTAATGAAAACGATGAGCTTGGCCGAGAACTCGTGCATGTGTATTTCCATGCATAGGTGGGATGCCTCTTCATTTTAAATAAACAAGTCTTTCCCAGTAGGCTATCCTGCTGGTAACCTTTTTATTTTGTTGTCGGGGACCGGAGTCTACTGAGCAAAAAAAATAAAGGGACCAGCCCCCCGCCAACCCTTTTTCATCAAAGGACACTGCAACCACCCAGTTCGAAGCAACGTTCGAGCCAAAAGTAGGAGCATCTAAGCTTCAAAGAGTGGCGAGGTTTTCTCATGCACAAGTTTCAGCTTATAGAGCACTTATGGACAAGAGGTAGAACTTATCTGTTTGGCTTGCTGGGGATCGCAGTGCTGGTCCATCTCCTAAACTCCTTGTAGAAGCCAAGTTCACAGTAGGAACCTGCAGCTTCATGCAGATGAGAATGATGCAGGATGCGAACCTATCTATATGCAAATGCAAATGCTCATGCAATGCTTATGCAATGCTCTTGGAATGCTCATACATGCATGCAACTTGGTTAGGGGGCCCCCAGCCCTTCGTTTATTTCTCGGGTGCTCAGGGTCATCGCCCTGGCTTTGTATAAGGGGTTACTTGCAACTGAGGCAAGGCCTGTACAAAAGGGTGACTGTCGGGCCCGACAGCCTCGCCTTACGGGTAGAACTTGCGGAGATGCTCAATATTCCATGAGTTTTGCAATTGAATGCCATCTCTGGTCTCCAGACGGACTGCGCCAGGTATGGTGACTCGTACTACCCGGTAAGGGCCATCCCACTTTGGCGTCAACTTGTTTGTACCCTTGGCCAACTGAACGCGCCTAAGGACAAGGTCGCCTTCCTCAAAACACCGGGCATGAACCCTGTGGCTATGATAGTGACTCATGGCTTGCTGATAGCGTGCAGCACGCGTAGCATCCCGAAGACGGTTCCCCTCGAGTAGCACAGCGTCGTCACGCCGGTGCTGATCTTGCGCTACTTCATCATAGGCAAGCACTTGAGGCGACCCGTAAATGAATTCCGTGGGGATAATAACTTCTACCCCATATACTAGGGAGAAAGGAGTCTACCCGGTAGCTCGACTTGGTGTCATTCTGAGGAACCAAAGGACTATCGGCAGCTCACCAATCCACCGCCTGTCGTGCTTCTGCAGCGTATCAAAGGTTCTTGTCTTGAGTCCCCATAGCACTTCAACGTTCGCCCTGTCAGCTTGCCCATTGCTTCTGGGATGTGCGACAGAGGCAAATGAGACCTTGCTTCCGAGGGTACGCATATTGCATGAAGGTGCGGCTCGTGAATCGGGTGCCGTTGTTGGTAATGATCCTTGCCGGGACGCGGAAATGACACACCAGTTCTTTCAAGAACTTGATAGCTGACCGAGCAGTCACCTTTCTCATAGGAGTCACTTCCGGCCACTTTTTAAACTTGTCGATGCCAACAAACAAGAATTCAAAGCCCCCGATTGCTCGAGGGAAAGGGCCGAAGATATCGAGCCCCCAGACCGAAAATGGCCATGATAAAGGGATTGTCTGAAGAGATTGGGCAGGTAGATGGATGTTCTTGGAATGGAACTAGCAGGCTTCACATTTCGTGACTAGCTCAACTACATCTTCGAGGGTTGTGGGCCAATAGAATCCTTGTTAGAATGCTTTGTCAACTAATGCCCTTGATCCAATGTGGGAGCCGCACATGCCTTTGTGTATCTCAGCCAGCAGTTCTTTTCCTTCTTCCTATCCGATTTCGGGTTCCGCAAACCCTTGATAGGTTCAAACTCTGGGTGCGTGTGGAGATCTCAACCTACCCAGCCCGCCTACTCGCAATCCTCAAAGCCTAGCACGTTGAGCTCAAAGGGACAGAGAGACACAATAGTTTACCCTTGTTCGGGCCACCTCGCGGTGTAATACCCTACTCCAGTGTTTTGGTGGATTGCCTCGAGAGGCAGAGTATGAACTAGTACAGTGGATGAACAAGCCTCAGGAGTTGAGGTGTTCTTCAGCTCAAGAGAACTGGTGAGGTGGTCGGATCAGAAGGGATCAACCCACTCTATGGTGGTGGCTAGGTCCTATTTATAGTGGCCTTGGTCCTCTTCCCAAATGTTGGCGGGAAGGGATCCCACAACGGCCGGATTGGAAGGGGGATAGGAAGTACATCCTATCCTGACTAAAGTGGTCTTCGCCTGCGAAAAGTCTCTAGTCGTGACGCTGCGGTGGGCTCGGCAATGACCTCCGTCCTGCCGTCATGGCGGTCTTGGTCTTGCTGCACCAGAATGGAAACCTTTGGCTGACTCCAAGGGACTCTGCTCCTGCTGCTTGCCTCCTTTGCACCAAAGAGGAAACTATTACTCTGCACCCGCTGGCGCCCGCCTGGTGCACGCCTGGCCTTGGTCGTCATGTCTCACGTCAGGTGAGCCTCATGAGGTACACCTTTCATAGAAGTCTCCGCCCATTAGGAGCCAGCCTGAGGAGGCTGATCCCCTTGGAGGTCTTGGCGTCATCCCCCTCGCGAGGATTGGCCCCTCGGGAGGGTCTTGAGTTGTTGATGCTGAAGCTGGGTCGTATCAGGCCATCGGTGGAGCCACGCAGTGGGCCGCAGGCAAGCAAGTCTGGGTACCCCCGTATCCAGAACACCGACAGTAGCCCCCGGGCCCAAGGCGCGCTCGGACTTGGCTTCTAGGCGAAGCCAAAGGGCAAGTGTGGAGCACCGCAGGTCCTAACCGCCTGCGGCCTTGAACGACGCGTGGCGATTGATGGGACGTGGGCGTCTCCACTTCCCCACGCCGCCCCGGCAACCGTTTGACTTGTCGGCTCGATGCTGCATGCAGAAGATCATCATTACACGAGGTCGTGGAGGCTAGCGGTTGGCCTCCCTCTGTCTATAAATGAGGGGAGGGGCAGAGCGCTCCTCGCTCATCTCTTCTTCCGTCTTCTCGCTGCTCGTATCCTTCTCCTTCTCCATCTCACTGCTGCATCCATGGCGCCGACGAGGAGGTTTTCTGCGGTCAAAAAGGGGAAGCCTCCCAAAGAGGCCCAGCTTCTCCGCCTCCCAAGAGGGTCCACGGCCATCCCCGCAAGCACCCCGCGACCCCTGTGGTGGCCCCCAGGGGGCACGGGCACGCATCCCCAAGGGCCGGTGTCTCCCTTTTTGCTCGCAGTGGTACTTCTTATCGCGGCGGAGGCCATCGGCTCTGGGGAAACTGTCGGTGTTCTGGATATGGGGGTACCCAAACTAGCCTGCCTGCGGCCCACTGGGCGGCTCCATCAATGGCCTGGTATGGCTCAGCTTCAGCATCAACAGCTCAAGACCCTCGCGAGGTGGACGATGCCAAGACCCCCGAGGGATCAGCCTCCTTAGGCTGGCTCCCGAGAGGCGGAGAGTTCTATGCAAGGTGCACCTCACGAGGCTCAGCTGACGTGAGCCATGATGACCAAGTCCAGGCGGGCACCAGCGAGCGCAGGGCGCCAGTTTCCCCTTTGGTGCAAAGGAGGCAAGCGGCAGGTGTGGAGTCCCAAGGAATCAACCAAAGGTTTCCATTCTGGTGCAACAAGCCCAAGACCGCCAGGACGGCAGGATGGAGGTCATCGCCGAGCCCACTGCAGCGTCATGACCAGTGGCTTTTCGCAGGCGAAGACCACTTTAGTTAGGATAGGATGTACTAATTGTCCCCCTTCAAATTTGGCCGTTGTGGGATCCCTTCAAGCCAACATTTGGGAAGAGGTCGAAGGCCACTATAAATAGGACTTAGCCACCACCACAGGGGGGGTGGGGAGATCAGATCCCTTCTCATCTAACCACTTCACCAGCTCTCTTGAGCTCAAGAACACCTCACCTCCTGAGGCCAATTCATCCACTGTACTAGTTCATCCTCAGCCCTTCGAGGCAATCCACCAAAACACTGGAGTAGGTTATTAGACCGCAAGGTGGCCCGAACCAGGCTAAAGTTGTTGTGTCTCTTTGCCCCTCTGAGCTCGACGTGCTAGTCCTAGGAGGATCGCGAGTAGGCATGCTGGGTAGGTTGAGATCTCCGCACGCACCCCAGAGTTCAAACCTATCAAGGGTTTGCGGAACCCGAAATCCGACATTTGGCGCGCCAGGTAGGGGTGTGTCAGATCCTCTCTTCTGTCGATCGATCAACCGCTTTTCTGACACCTCCATGGCTGATGCACATCGGGCACGTGTTGAGCGCCGGGCCGCACTTACCGCTCGCGTCGCTCAGACAGCTCTAGCGGGCGATGGTAGTCCCCATCATCCTCCGTCACCGGCAGCCAACACTGCCACGGGCCCTGCTGGCCACGAGCAGCAAGCTTCATCGCTGCACCCCTCGGTGCACCGTGACGGGCGCACCGCCACTTCGTCGCTAACCCTAGTTGCTTCGTCCTTCCACGCACGTCGAGGACGGCGAACGCGCAAGCTGCTCTGCTCATGGCGCGGGAGCTCCTCTACTACCGGCCAATCGACGACCTCTACGAGGAGTGGCTCGAGCGCATCATCGAGCTCGTCAGCGCCGCCGGAGACTCCACTGCACCAGCCCGCACACTACCCCAGCAACTACCTGCCGCGGGCGATGTAGCTCACGGGGCACCTCCGCCACCTCCAGCCCAGGGCGCCATCATCGAACCAAGGCGGGTGGCACAACGGCGCGACCCACCATGCCAGGCGCGTGCGCGCGAAGAAGCGAGCTGCCAAGTGGTGCAGCGGTCCAAAGAAGATGCACGTGTGCTTCCAGCACCCCCATGCCAGGACCGTGTGCCACCTATGATGATGGTGGCGTACCGGCACCAAGACCAGGCTTCACCTCTATCACGCCCAAGATGCGACCCTATCCTAAAGGAACTCAAAGGTCCCACCAAGGATAGAAGTGCATCTTGAAGATGCTTTTGCAAGGTGGATATCATTACATCAACATTACATAATAGCTGGGGATACATACAAGAGGCATACAATGCCACACGAATACAACATCACAATACATTAGAGAATCATCCGACTACGGATGAAACACAAACAAAAACTCAAACGACATCCACCCCGCTAGCCCAGGCTGCTGACCTGGAACCTATCCCCTGATCGAATAAGAACCAGAAGAAGAACTACAAAATGAGGAACATCGCTCTCGCGTCATGATCATCGCAACCCTGTACCTGCAACTGTTGTTGTAGTAATCTGTGAGCCATGAGGACTCAGCAATCCCATTATGATGCGGAGCATCCCTTGGTCATACCCATGGACCTACCATCGCCTCACCAAGCCTCAAGAGGACCCATGACTAGAGCACGTGCTAGAGTTCTTGAAACCGAGGTGACTTCTCTCCTAAGTGATATCTCATATGATCCTCTCGAGACATGGCTACTACCTAAGTCCGATATACTATGCATGATTAGGTGTCAAGAAGAACCTCCCAAGGATGCACGTGAAGACGGACAAGCTGCCCACTCCGCGGATGAAGAGAACCAGCTGGCACGGACAAGATCACCTTCCAGGCCCCGGACATCCGGCCCAGGCCCCGTACATCCGGCCCCTGGAGCTTCTCCATCAGCAACAGCCAAGTCTGTCAAGTCTCCAGGGCCCGGACATCCGGCGTCTAGCCCGGACAGCCGGCCTCAGCCCGGAAATCCGGCCAAAGCCCCGGAAATCCGGCGCCACGCACCAGGAACCACAGAAACTTGCACCTCTAGCCCGGACATCCGGCGTCTCGGCCCGGACATCCGGCGCCTCCGGAAGCCCCGGACATCCGGCCCGACGCCCGGACATCCGGCTCTGCCTGTGTGTGAACAGTGAAGGGCCGAAGCCCATGTACCTCTTCTGATGAGGACATGACTACCTTGGATATGACCAAAAATATTGCATATATGCATATTTGTCAGGTGATTTCTAGTGCAAACTATTCAATAATCTATTTGTGTTATCCAGAACAAAAATACTTCACACACTTTTGTGTTTTGTCTAATTGCAGGTGTATGGGACATTTGTACAATCCACATATGAAGATAAGGAAGAAAGGGATGTTTATTTGCTGTCCAAAAAGTTCTCTCACGTCACTTTTGGCCCAAGAGAAGATAGAGTCCAAGTCTCTCACGTTCTGGATTCAGATTCGGACTGCACAGACATACCTGACTCAAAACGCACACAAGTTTTTCATACGGACTCCGAATTGGGTGATTCTTTTTTTGTTGGAAACTAGATTTCGTGCACTTTCCAACACAATTGGAATCACCTTCAAATTCGTCCGGAGCGTTGAGTTGTGGACGAAACAATCTGATGCTGCAGCAGAATCCAAGTCAAACTACAAGTCCAAAGGTGTTACATCACCTCCACTTGGGCCCATTGGCCTTGTACGACCTAGATTTAGTTTTAGGCTGCCTTGGGACGTCCTCCCACCTCCTTGCCCGCCACCCCTTGCTCCTATATAAGTAGATCCATCTAGTAGCTTTTCCTTGGGATTTGTTTAGTTAAAAGTTAGCCATTGCAACTTCGTGTACTTCGTTTGTGTCCAACGACCAGACCAAGACCGCTTCCGGATCCCCACCATTATCAATACCTCATATATATTTGCAATATTCAGATTGCTTTATCATATTCTTGCTCGTTCTTCGATTGCTTGCAGGAATAGACCTTCGTGGTCAGGCTGATCGTGCTTCCGGCATCGTCAGTAACCTCAGGAGATTGGTTTAGCGATTGCTAAGGCGCAACGTCATGCACGTTTGTAGTCGGATCGTCAAAGTCGTCTCCACCAAATCGATAGTTATCATCTCATCGAAAGATCGGGACCCTCGCCTCTATCATCTTCGCCCCCCTAGACTATATATACTCCTTCCCCTTCCTCTTTCTAGGGTTAGCATTGGATTAGCTCATATTTGTGTGAGAGCCTTTGCTCATCCACTTGGATACTTCTCCTCGGAGCTCAGGACCTCTTCGGAGAAGATCCCCCAAGCGGATTCAAGACCCCTTTCTAGGGAAGACCATCAAGACCTCCGTTAGGAGAAGAACTGTCCTTTGTATCCTTACCTTTGTTGATTGTGGATCATATGTATCTCTTTGTGTTCGGTGATCTAGCACTCATGTGATTGATTCTCTATCAGTTTAGCGTTTTCTCTTGTTCTCCCCGTGTTTCTTCCCTCGAGTTCTTCCGCGTGTTCTTCGTGATTCCCCGTAGGATCCCTCCAAACGTGAAAGATCATCCACCTAGGGTTTTGCCCTACATCACATTACCATGGGTATCAAGACTAGCAAAGCTTAATAGGAAAGGAAGGGGTAAAGTGGTGAGGTTGCAGCAGCGACTAAGCATGATATAGTGGCTAACATATGCAAGTAAGAGCGAGAAGAGAAACAAAGGAATGGTCGTAAAGCTAGCAATGATCAAGAGGTGATCCTGAACTCCTACTTACGTCAAACATAACCCAAAAACCGTGTCCACTTCCCGGACTCCGCCGAGAAGAGACCATCACGGCTACACCCGCGGTTGATGCGTTTTAATTTGGATCTGGTGTCAAGTTATCTACAACCGGACATTAACAAATTCCCATCTGCCGCATAACCGCAGGCACGGCTTTCAAAAGTTTATACCCTGCGGGGGTGTCCCAACTTAGCCCATGATAAGCTCTCGCGATCAACGAAGGATATACCTTCTCCCGGGAAGACCCGATCAGTCTCGGAGTCCCGGTTTACAAGACATTTCGACAATGGTAAAACAAGACCAGCAAAGCCGCCCGATGTGCCGACAAATCCCGATAGGAGCTGCACATATCTCGTTTTCAGGGCACACCGGATAAGCGAAGCGTACAGGAACGGACGTAATCCAAGTTGCCAAGGAATGGTCCCGCACGGTGCTCTAGTTTGGACCAACACTCGGAGGAGCACTGGCCCCGGGGGGTAAATAAAGATGACCCTTGGGCTCCGGAAACCCAAGGGAAAAAGGACTAGGTGAGGCAAATGATAAAACCAAGGTTGGGCCTTGCTGGAGGAGTTTTATTCAAAGCGAACTGTCAAGGGGGTCCCATAAATCACCCAACCGCGTAAGGAATGCAAAATCCGGGAACATAACACCGGTATGACGGAAACTAGGGCGGCAAGAGTGGAACAAAACACCAGGCATAAGGCCGAGTCTTCCACCCTTTACCAAGTATATAGATGCATTAATTAAATAAGAGATATTGTGATATCCCAACATAATCCTGTCCATCATGGAGCAATCTTCAACTTCACCTGCAACTAACAATGCTATAAGAGGTGCTGAGCAAAGTGGTAACATAGGCAAACAACAGTTTGCTAGGAAGGGTGAAAAGGTTTGAGGCTGACATGGCTAATAGGAGGCTTGAAGAGCAAATGATAGGTAGCACAGCATAGCGATAGAATGAAGCAACTAGCATGACAATGATAGTAGTGAGATCCAGGGTAGCGGTCATCTTGCCTGAAATCTCGCTAGGAAGAAGAACGAGTCCATGAAGAAGATGAAGCCATGAAGACGAACCAAGCGTAGACAAACGAATCCTCACGATCGCAACAAATGGGAACTATCGAGAAGAAGCACACAACATGGTAAACACACCACACATGAACAAGGCATGATGCTCAACCAAGCATGATGCATGACAAAGCTACATGAAGCAACTCATGGCAAGGGATGATGCAAACAAGAGCAACACATCAAGGCAAGTTTAAATGAGGCCGGAAACAACATATAACAATTCCGGTAAGTCCTCATATGCAAATTTCGAAATTGGTCCAGATCTGAATAAACCTTATGTTCAAGTTTTTAAACAGCAAGTTAAAGAGCACCAGGAGGATCTACACGAGATTCTAGTCAAGTTCCATATAAAGTTCATTTAATTCGGAGCTACGGCCTAGAAGATATGAGCAAAACAAGATAATCATGGCATTGATGCAAAAATGCATACAAACATCAAGCAAACACCTCAAAACAAGGATGCAACATGATAATATGAACCTACATGCAATTCTAAGCAAGTTTCATATAGAGCACACTCAAAACGGAGCAACGGTTCAACACATACACTATACAAGTTTAAAGGACAAGTTGCCCAAAACAGCAACTAGGCATCTAGCAAATATCAAAACGATATGCTACAACATCTCAACATGAAAACAAAAGGCATGGGCATGAAGTACAGGTAAGGCATGACAAAACATGAACACTGAGCTACTCTAGAAATCACTAGAACATGCTCAAAAGGACATGGCAAGATTGCAAATAATAACAGTTTACAGACTTGGCAGAAATAACATTAGGTTGCAATGTTTAGAGCTATCAAACAACTTGTTACAGGAACTTAACATGGCAAACAAAGGCATGGAATGAATCTACTAATTGCATAGAACAAAAGTCCTTTACTGACCATGAGACAAAAAGGATCATAAGATATGATGGCACCCATGTAAACATGGCAAATAATATGACAGATTCATACATGGCAGGAACAACGATAAGTAGGCATGTTGCTGAGCTTGTACCACTCACCACAGAGCATTACATGACATGAAAAGGTAAACAAAAGCAAGAGGACATGTTTATGAAGCTAATCATGGCAATAGCAAGTTCATAGGGTGCATGGAGCACTAGCAAATCACATGGCAAAACTAAACTTCAAGTTGACAGGCTGACAGCAACATTATTTAGCAAATTTGGAGCATGATTACAACAATATTCAGCAGGCTATAAATGCAACCAGGGGCATCGATGGATAGAGCATGACATGTATAACAAAACATCCTTAGTGAACATCTCCAGATTATGCATAGAATGACTTGTAGCAGCAGGTTTACATAGCATCATGATATAACAGAAACAGACTAGCAAAACAGCAACAACAAGTACCCTACTTCACGAGCTCGACGCACTCACTACAAGGCTTACAAAAATACATGGATGGAACCACTGTGAAGATGGCATGATGTAGCAGAAAACACATGTAGACATCAAGCTCATAGGATGCACACATCAAATGCAACAAAAATGACAAATCATCAAGTTATAACAATTTCAGCAGATTAACATCATATAGCACTCTTGCAACGATGATTCGGGCATGAAGATGAACTAAGACGAACATGGCACAATGGAATGAAATGAACAGCATCTCATGATGAACAATTTGACATATTATATGCATGAAATAGAGCAGCGAGCATGAAGTTATGACAGGTCAAAGTTAGCACCAGAATGCAAATATTTTTAAGGACTTAGTGGAAAATCGGGGTCAACCTCGTGGACTGGATCTGGATCTAGGGGCTCGGTTCCCGAGGTTGGCCGGGCTCTCGCCGGAGTTGCGTCAGGGAAGAGGAGGGAGGCAGCCGGGGTCGTCGGGGCGGCGTCCCGCGAGGCAGACGGCGTCGGGCGGCGTCGGGACGGCGGAGCCGAGGCGGG
>NC_041387.1:289131839-289145461 GCF_002162155.2 Triticum dicoccoides | reverse complement strand
GGCGTGGACGGACGGGCCTGCGCGGGCCCGCTACGGGCTCAGTGGGCCTCGGCGGCGGGGAAGCCCGGGAGGCGACGTGGCATGTTGTGGGTGGCTGAGGGAGGCGGCGGCGGACGTGTCCGGCGCGTCACGGATGCGTCCGGCGCGCGGAGGAAGAAGAAGGCTAGGGTTAGGATTGATTTGACCCGAAATTTTGGGGGAGGGAGGTGTATTTATAGGTAGAGGGAGCTAGGAGGCTCCAAATGGAGTGCGGTTTTCGCCCACACGATTGTGATCGAATGACCGAGAGCATGGAGGGGGTTAGGATGGGCTAGTGGGCTGTGGTGAAGGGGTGTTGGGCTGCAAAGAGATGGGGCTTTTGCGGCTACCCGATAACCGTTGGAGTATCAAACGGACTCCAAATGGCATGAAACTTGACAGGCGGTCTACCGGTGGTGTACCAAGGCCGGTTGGCAAATCACGGTCCATTCCGAGAAAGTTTAACACCCGCACATGAAAAGAGGCAAAAGGGGCGCCGGGTGACATAGGAGTGTCGGATTGCAAAACAGACAACGAGGAAAATGCTCGGATGCATGAGACGAACATGTATGCAAAATGAGATGCACAAGATGACATGGCAAAGTGCAACACGCAAGTAAATGACATGGCAATGACGGCGAATAACTGGCAGACACCTAGCGCATCGAATCCGGGGCATTACAACCTCCTCGACGGGCTCCCATGACCACCGCAGGGTGCCGCGCGTTCACCCCGGAGCTTCGCAACATCGTCTAACCGAGAAAGTTCAAGCCTGACCTGCCCCCATGCTACGAAGATACCGCAGACCCCACCGAGTTCCTGTAGCTCTACGAGCTGAGCATCAAGGCGGCCAGTGGCGACGAGAAGATAATGGCAAACTCGTTTCCCATGGCCCTCAAGGATGGCGCGCGCTCCTGGCTCCTGAACCTCCCCGTGGGATCCATCTCCTCCCGGGACAAGATGAGCGACCGCTTCATCGCCAACTTCTAGGGCACACGCGACCGCCCGCCAGCCACGGGTGACCTACGACGCATCAAGAAGCAACCGGGAGAGGCCATGCAGAAGTACATCCAGCGCTTCAAGAACGTCCGCCTCAAGATCCCCAAGGTGTCAGACGAGGCCATCATCTCAGCGATCACTGATGGCGTCCGCGATGTCAAGATGAAGGAGGTGCTCGCCATTCGTGAGGACCTCTACACAGCCCCAGAGATGTTCAACATGGCGAACAAGTGCGCGAGGACTAAGGAGGGGCACCTCTCCCTCCTCGAGCTCCCTGATGCTGACTCAGAAGACAAGAAAGGCAAGGCCAAGGATGTGAAGCGGAAGGGACCTGCTGTGCTTGCAGCCGAGCCAGAGATGAAGCGCGGCTGCGACCACCTTGAGTCATCCAAGCGCAACCGACCATTATGCGTCTTCCACAATGTTCACAACCACAACACCAACGACTGCCAGGAGCTAAGGGCCCTCTACGACGGGCGCCTCGGTCGACGCCTTGAGTGCAACGATCGAGGCTACGGTCCTGGAGGTGGACGAGGTGGAGGACGATGGGACGACCGCGACCATCGCCAGGAGTGGCGCGACCAGCCTCGGGAGGATCGCTGGCAGGGCCAGCCTCGCGAGGGCGCCTGGAGGGACCAGCCTCGCAAGGACCTGCCTTAGGGCAACGCTGCTCTTCCTCCACTGCCTCCACCACCAAGAAGGAACGAAGATCATCACCAGGACGAGGGGGTTGGGGGCTTCCAGGAGCCTTGAGCCATCGCTTGCATCTTGGACGGCTCTCAGGCCCCAGCCTCTCACTGCATCTTCAAGCAGTTAGCGCACGAGGTGAACGCCGCTC
This sequence comes from Triticum dicoccoides, assembly GCF_002162155.2. Taxonomy (NCBI): domain Eukaryota; kingdom Viridiplantae; phylum Streptophyta; class Magnoliopsida; order Poales; family Poaceae; genus Triticum; species Triticum dicoccoides. The sequence goes on along the minus strand of NC_041387.1, from coordinate 289,143,606 downwards.
TCCCCAAGACCGAAGCAACTCGCCCACTCAGGTGGTCCAAATATGCCATCACCTTCAACTCCTCCGACCAGCTCAAGTGTGCGGCAAATACCGGCGCGCTCCCAATGCTCTGCTCCCCCGTCATCAGCAACATGGTCGTCACCAAGACCCTCATTGATGGTGGAGCAGAGCTCAACGTTCTCTCTGTTCAGACGTTCAACAGACTCAAAGTGCCATATCACCAGCTTCAGCCTACCAAGACATTCTCGGGAGTGATCGACGGTTCCATGCATCCGATAGGGCAGATCCGTCTCCCTCTCACCTTCAGCAAGCGTGACAACTACCACACCGACCTCATCGACTTCGACGTCACCGACATTTGTGTACCGTACAACGCCATCCTCGGGTACACAACACTGGCCAAGTTCATGGTGACAGCGCACCACGGCTACAAAATCCTCAAGATGCCAGGGAGCGGCGGCATCATCATGGTCGCTTGCAAGGAGAAGGATGGGGTGTGCTCCCTCGAGCGCGCCTACCAGTCCGCAGCAGTTGAGAACCCTAAAGACGAGGGTGGTGTCCTCCCTCCTGAGGTCGCCCCCTAGACGAAGAAGCTGCAGCTGGGCCAGGGATCTCACAAGAAAGCATCACCCGACAGCGCTGCACTGAGCCTCATGTCCCTGGATGGGGCGCCTTCACCTATCGCATAGGAAAGCGCGTCCGGTGCCCCTCTCAGGATGGGCTCAGGGGCTCTCCTATTGGGGCCTCAGACCTAGCCAGCCTCACGAGGGAGGCACTCGGGCACCACGTGGAGGCATGCTTCAGCACTTGCTTCCCAGGAGAAGGCGCAGGGCGTAAGGCGTCTGGTGCTCAGGAGTTCATAAGCAAGGCAGTCTAGGAGATTCAGGAGGCAAGGGTTCTGCAGGGCGATCGCCGCCCACCGTGGGGCCTGATACATTGCCCTGAAGAGGGTAAGGAGTTTCGCGTCTGCATCAACATCCCAGGGCTCAACTGGGCCGCATCTCAGCAGCTTTTTTGGCCGTCTCATGTCGGCTGATGTGAGGGTCTGCCTCATAGCTACGTTCGCATGCCCTACGGCCTGCCGAGCGCGGCTGTGGCGTTCCAGCACTGCATGCAGGACGTCCAGGTGGCTCGGGAGGCTAGGCACCGGGCGATCCTAGCGGAGATGGAGATGCACCTTTAGGAGCCCCCAGTCCCACGGAGCCTCCCGAGGCTCAGGGCCGAGGTGGCTCATGAAGGACGACCTCTACGGCACACCCGTTTCGCTACCCCGACATCTCTTCAGCAATGGTGCCAGGTGACATCTTTTTAGTTTGTTCAGTTTGGGGGCGCCCCTCGGGCTGCACTATCCCCAAGTCGCATGGGTCCATCCTTGCGGCATGTATCCTTTTGCATCTGTCGGAGCTGCCTAATTATTTCCCATGACCTTATCTATGACTGTCGGTGTCAAAACCGACGGATCTCGGGTAGGGGGTCTCGAATTGTGCGTCTAAGGCTAATGGTAACAGGAGGCAGGGAACACGATGTTTACCCAGGTTCGGGCCCTCTCGATGGAGGTAATACCCTACTTCCTGCTTGATTGATCTTGATGATATGAGTATTACAAGAGTTGATCCACCACGAGATCGTAGAGGACAAACCCTAGAAGCTAGCCTATGATTATGATTGTTCCTGTCCTACGGACTAAACCCTCCAGTTTATATAGACACTGGAGGGGGCTAGGGTTACATAGTGATGAGGACATGACTACCTTGGATATGACCAAAAATATTGCATATATGCATATTTGTCAGGTGATTTCTAGTGCAAACTATTCAATAATCTATTTATGTTATCCATAACAAAAATACTTCACACACTTTTGTGTTTTGTCCAATTGCAGGTGTATGGGACATTTGTACAATCCACATATGAAGATAAGGAAGAAAGAGATGTTTATTTGCTGTCCAAAAAGTTCTCTCACGTCACTTTTGGCCCAAGAGAAGATAGAGTCCAAGTCTCTCACGTTCTGGATTCAGATTCGGACTGCACAGACACACCTGACTCAAAACGGACACAAGTTATTCATACGGACTCCGAATTGGGTGATTCTTTTTTTGTTGGAAACTAGATTTCGTGCACTTTCCAACACAATTGGAATCACCTTCAAATTCGTCCGGAGCGTTGAGTTGTGGACGAAACAATCTGATGCTGCAGCAGAATCCGAGTCAAACTACAAGTCCAAAGGTGTTACATCACCTCCACTTGGGCCCATTGGCCTTGTACGACCTAGATTTAGTTTTAGGCTGCCTTGGGACGTCCTCCCACCTTCTTGGCCGCCACCCCTTGCTCCTATATAAGTAGATCCATGTAGTAGCTTTTCCTTGGGATTTGTTTAGTTAAAAGTTAGCCATTGCAACTTCGTGTACTTTGTTTGTGTCCAACGACCAGATCAAGACCGCTTACGGATCCCCGCCTTTATCAATACTTCATATATACTCGCAATATTCAGATTGCTTTTATCATATTCTTGCTTGTTCTTCGATTGCTTGCAGGAATAGACCTTCGTGGTCAGGTTGATTGTGCTCCAGCGTGGTCAATAACCTCTCGGAGTTGGTTTAGCGACTGCTAAGGCGCAACGTCGTGCACGTTTGTAGTCGGATCGTCAAAGTCGTCTCCACCAAATCGATAGTTACCATCTCATCGAAAGACGGGACACCTTTGCCTCTATCAAGTGGTATCAGTTTTCAGGTTGCTCGGTGAGATTTTAAAGTTTTTCATAGTTTAGATCGCATCTGTCATTCATACCTACAGTCCATGAAAAAGCCACAAAAAAAGTTAGATCTGTTCATCCTTTATCCAAGCCAGTCTGAGCCTTTGCAATTTTCTATTCATTGCTTGCATAGTTGAATTATCGGTTGCATTGTCGTGTCAGTTGCTGGTCTTAGTGTCTAGTTCCTTTAGAGTTTCGAGTTCTGTTCACATTAGTCACGCCGCCGCTGCATCATTATCCCTTCCGTCGTCCACCATCTCATCTATTAATTTCCACCACGTGCTACGCACTGTTCATTGTCATAATCATAGTTGAGGTCATTCACATCTTCGCCTAATCCAATCTGCATCTTATCTAGTTTGTCTTGGAAAGAGGGAAAAAAAGAGAGAGAAAAAAAAAGAAAAAAAAGAAAAGAAAAAAAAAGAAAAAGAGAGAAGAAAAAGAAAAAAAAGTGTGAGAAAAAAAAAGGAGAGAAAAAAAATCGAATCTATCTAGAATCAATCTCGTACCTGAATTCGGATTGAAATCTATTTTGCGCACTGTTCAGTAAAACAGGTGTATCTTCCTCATACGAAGTCCGTTTTGGCTCCGTGAGTACTCAAATTGAAGCTAGAGACGAGCCGCATCTAAATAGTTGCAGAAGCAAGTTCAATATTTGACAACTCAAAATCGGCTTCTAAATAGGTCTTTTTGCCCTCTGAAGTTCGTGAACACAGCTTGTTCCAATTTTTCAGGCCAGTTTTAGAATTCTTTGACTCCTCATATCAACTCGGAATTGAGTGATTCTTTTTGCATTGGAAAGCTTGAGTTAGTAGCATTCTTTGAAAGAATTTATCAGAAAATTGTCTCAAACTTTTCAAGAGGAAAGTTGGAGAGAGAGTTGTTGTATATCCTGCTTGGCAGTTGTTTTTCATCATTATCTTCACTGCCGTTGTGATCTTCACTTATATCTTGCTGTCAAGAGCTACTTAGTATCCTTCATTGATGCTAGTTGTGCTACGCCGTGACCTCATTAGTGTTCTAGGCTCGCGTCTCTAGTCCGGTCTAGCCTAGGACCAGCACAGTACCGTCGTTGAGCGTTTATTCAACATTGCATCTTTGAATTGATTATTGCTAATTTTTTTGCTACCATATATAGCCAACCCAGCTCCACATAGTTCTACACCGTGTATACGTACGCTCCCCTGGCAATCGCTTTACTCAATATTCAGAGTTACTTGACACCGCTGGTTGCCGATCACCGCCTGCTGCATGGTAAGAACGTGTAAGACATTGATATTTGCTTTACTGTGAGCGTTTTACCACCACATCCTAGTAGTTATAGGAACATTATTTTTGGGTTTTGTTTCTTGTTCTACTAATCATGACAGGATCCAGAGTCAATTCATGGGCTTCGTCGATCGCAGGAGACGTGCCACCACCTTTGCAAATACCACAACCGTCACGAGAGGTGCACAGACATCCAAATGCACATGATCAGGTTAATGTATCTATACCACCATTTAATGGCCGTTTTAAACCTGCTTTATATATTGAATGGGAGTTCGACATAAAAAATATATTTGCTTCCCATAATTTCAATGAACATAAAAAGGTTAAGGTTGCGGTTGGTTCTTTCACTGGCTATGCTTTGGTTTGGTGGAGTGAATATTGTCGGTTACACCCTGATTATATACCTACTACTTGGGATGATTTGAAACTTGCCATGCGACATACTTTCGTCCCTGCTTATTATACTCGTGACATGATTAAGAAGTTGCAACACTTAAAACAAGGTAGTGAAACTGTAACAAAATATTATGATGATTTACAAACTACCTTGTTGCATTCCTCTTTAGAAGAAAGTGAAGATGATTTTATGGATAGATTTTGGGGAGGATTAAACCGTGATATTCAAGAGATACTAATTCATGAAGAGTGTTATCCTATGGACCATTTGTTTCATCTTGCTTGCAAAGCTGAACAGGAAATAAAACGACGTGTTGGCCACGAGGAGAACAAGCGCACGGTGCATATTCCAAGAGTTGATATGATTGTTCCTTCAACTACTAGGCACACTATGACAACCACATCCGTTGTTGTCAGGACTACATCACCTCCACCATGTGACACATCGCCCCCGAGAGTGGCTACATCATCTGAGTTGATCATAAGAGGTAATGACAAAGGTACTGATCTTCCATCTCTACATGAGAATGATGAATGCCTTGTCAATTTGAATGCACCATCTGATGAGCTACCCACTACTTTGATCACACCACCTATTTTAGAGGACTACGTTGATAATTTGACTTTGCCATGTGATCAAACAACTGAAATACCAACAATTTTGAGTGCACCCATTGAATTAACTATTGATGCAAAAGAACCAATGTTTAATCATTTTGATATGACCTGTAATCTTGGTGATGATTCTGTGTTGATTGACTTATTGCATGTTTGCTTATTTAAGCATGTTGTAGCATGTAAATCTGATGCAAGTACGGTTTATTCACCAATGTTGGGATGGTTTAATGATGAACATTGTCAATCTTTTGAAATGAATAAGAGCTTCACTTATATGTGCAAACTGAGTTGCAATATTTTCATGCCTTCTACTTCTTGTGCTAATTTTTTGGCTTTAGATTTTATGAACTATGCAAGTTACTCATCTATTCAAGTGTCATATATGCAAAAATCAAGGGAAGTAAAAATGGATGACATATACATATACAACATGTACACCTTGTCTCTTTTGTTAGCCACATTTCAGATTAAGCAACGCCGAGGACGGCTTTATTTTCAAGAAGGGGAGGATGATGAGGACATGACTACCTTGGATATGACCAAAAATATTGCATATATGCATATTTGTCAGGTGATTTCTAGTGCAAACTATTCAATAATCTATTTATGTTATCCAGAACAAAAATACTTCACACACTTTTGTGTTTTGTCCAATTGCAGGTGTATGGGACATTTGTACAATCCACATATGAAGATAAGGAAGAAAGAGATGTTTATTTGCTGTCCAAAAAGTTCTCTCACGTCACTTTTGGCCCAAGAGAAGATAGAGTCCAAGTCTCTCACGTTCTGGATTCAGATTCGGACTGCACAGACACACCTGACTCAAAACGCACACAAGTTATTCATACGGACTCCGAATTGGGTGATTCTTTTTTTGTTGGAAACTAGATTTCGTGCACTTTCCAACACAATTGGAATCACCTTCAAATTCGTCCGGAGCGTTGAGTTGTGGACGAAACAATCTGATGCTGCAGCAGAATCCGAGTCAAACTACAAGTCCAAAGGTGTTACATCACCTCCACTTGGGCCCATTGGCCTTGTACGACCTAGATTTAGTTTTAGGCTGCCTTGGGACGTCCTCCCACCTTCTTGGCCGCCACCCCTTGCTCCTATATAAGTAGATCCATGTAGTAGCTTTTCCTTGGGATTTGTTTAGTTAAAAGTTAGCCATTGCAACTTCGTGTACTTTGTTTGTGTCCAACGACCAGACCAAGACCGCTTACGGATCCCCGCCTTTATCAATACTTCATATATACTCGCAATATTCAGATTGCTTTTATCATATTCTTGCTTGTTCTTCGATTGCTTGCAGGAATAGACCTTCGTGGTCAGGTTGATTGTGCTCCAGCGTGGTCAATAACCTCTCGGAGTTGGTTTAGCGATTGCTAAGGCGCAACGTCGTGCACGTTTGTAGTCGGATCGTCAAAGTCGTCTCCACCAAATCGATAGTTACCATCTCATCGAAATATCGGGACACCCCGCCTCTATCACATAGAGTCGGTTATAGAGAAGGAGATCTACATATCTGAATTGCCAAGCTTGCCTTCCACACAAAGGAGAGTCCCATCCGGACACGGGATGAAGTCTTCAATCTTGTATCTTCAAAGTCCAACAGTCCGACCAAAGTATATAGTCCGGCTGTCCGAGGCCCCCTTAATCCCGAACTCCCTCAGTAGCCCCCAAACTAGGCTTCAATGACGATGAGTCCGGCGCATAGATTATATTCGGCATTGCAAGGCAGGTTCTTCTCCAAATTCTCCAGAGTACCTGTCGTAACGAGTAGTGTCCGGCTTCCAATTAATGTTGCACTCCTCGACTTCTGTGCTTTAATAATGGCTATCTCCACGTGTCGAGCGGATGCGAGAAGTCGGGTCATTTTTCCATTTGCCACCCTGACCATGCAAGTAAATAGTCTATTTAAAGAGTCGAGGATCCTCAGATCCAAACCACACCATCTCCTCCCAGTGAGTATCCATCAGAGCACGCCCGAAAAAATCCATCCCATCATGGCCGGTCGTCGCGGCTCCTCCTCTCGCTCCCGTAGCACCAAGCCAGGCGACTGGGAGAAGTGTTCCGTTCCTCATAGCCGATTGGTAGAGTTGCAGACCCAGGGTTTCTCCCGCCTGCCTACATGGTCCCTGTCTGAGCCGGACTAGCCACTTATAATGGTGGGGAGCAAGCGAAGAGTTCTTCCAACCCATCCAAGGGGGAGTGGGTATGCTTTGTCCCCTATTTGCTGAGGGGACTTGGATTTCCAATCCATCCATTCTTCCGTGGGCTTCTGGAGTTCTACGGTCTCCAGCTGCACAACTTTACTCCAGCCTCCATATTGCATATCGCGAGTTATGTCGCCTTTTGCGAGCTATTTCTAGGCTGCGAAACTATTCTGCCTTGTACCCCGTACTCAGGAGGGGTCGATATATCAAGTGGGCGGAGCCGAGATATGGCGCATTACCGGGACCGAATACATGTCTCGTACTCCGAAGAAGACATCCGAAGATTGGCCTTCGGAGTGGTTTTATATGGAGGACGTCCCTCTTCCGGACCCTATTCGGTTGGGCCTTCCCGAGTTTGCAAATGCCTCATTGAAGAAACGCCACACCTGGCGCTCCCGGAGCCCCCAGGAGGAAGATAACAAAGAGATCCTTTTCCTGATGGACAGGATAAAGACACTGGCCAAATCAGGACTGACAATAATTGAGGTTATGTCCATATGTATAATGCGGGGAGTGCAGCCACTTCAATATCGGGGGAAACCCATGTGGAACTACAATGGAGAAGATGACGCCACCCGCTGTGGCCGTAAAGGACGGACTCCGCTGCCGCTCTGGCGAAAATATTATCTGATTTGTTCAAAGGAGAAGAAGAGGAGTTCATCTGTATTAAGCCACGGGATGGATTCTCCATGTACAACCCTCCAAGTTGGGTGAGCTGCTATCTTTTATTCCCGTCTTTCCTGCGTTCTTTAGCACAAACATTTACCTTGTTAATTCATAGCAGGAACTGCGCAAAGCTATGAGGGATGTTCACAGCCCGTCTCCACAGCCAGAGGACCCCGACCAGGCCCTCGACCCTGGACTCAAAGAAGATCCGGACACATTTGTGGAGCTCGTCGACAAGATATTTTATCAGTTAAGCTGCGATGGTGCCTTGGTGGCCATCATAGCTGATTATCCTGGCCTACTCCCTGTATCACATGTAAGTAAAACCGGAGTCCCAACTTCCAAGAAGGATTCCCTCTTTGCGCCTTACCCATCGCATATGTTTTGTGTTTTATAGGGAAGGCCATCGGGACGACGTGCCGAACCCGCGGTGACTCGTCAACAAGGAGCACCAAAGCTGGGTAGGCTTAAAAGGAAGGCGATCGAGACATCGTTGCAAAGCTACGATTAAAAGCCTGCTACGCAATAATCGTCGTCAAAATATGACAGTGTCCACTGTTTTCTGGCAGAAAAAGCGCTCGCCGAACTATATCTGGAGAGCCTGCCGGCCGCGCCTCCACCAGCCGGACTCCGAGGCCGGACCCAAGGGCGGAGGTCAACGCAGGGACAACGCCGGACGATCCTCCTACAGAGGATGTGGATAGATTCTCCGCTACAAACTCCGAAGTGGAGAGTGCCATGAATCATAGGCGCCAGCGGGCCACACTACGTGACCCTAATTTCTCTGAAGAGGCATTCAACGCCTTCAACTAAGGGAATGCGTACATTCAAGCTGCTCAAGATGGCCTCGCCAGAGCTACGGACCAGTATGTAAAGGATATATAGGTAAGAAAATTTGATGAGTATATATATCAATAGCCCCTGAGACTTGAAACAGTTGGCACAACTGATTTAAGGATCAATTATATGCATAGGTTCTTACAGAGAAGAATACCCAGCTGTCTATAGAGATGGAGGAGTGCAAAGCCCAGCTACGGGCTGCAGTCGTTGGAATGGAGGAGTCCAAGAAGGCCTCATCTGGTAATACTTGTCTTGATTGAAAAGAATGTATTGACATATACCAGTTAGTGTTCGGCATGCATGCAAATCTAACAATAGATTCTGCAGACAATCCCGAAGGTAATCCGGAGATCGTATCGGAGGATGAACAACATGCTCAACGACAGCTAAAGGCTGGCGACCGCGTGCTTACAAAAGTTATACGGGAAAAGAATGATCTCCAGGACGCGAAGACCCAGCTGGACGTTGAATTAAAGGATGTTCGGGCCCAGCTTGCTGACTCCATGAAGGAGAATAGGAGGCTTCGACGCGGCATTTTTAGTAAGTGCTCAAAGGAACCTTTATAAAGTTCGGCGAAGAAACGGGCTAACAGAATTATGTCTATAGGTATGCTGACAGGTCGTCCGAAAGAGGAGATGCCTAGATCTGCAGGCGATCTCCTGCAAGAGCTCGCACAGCTGCACGAACAAATTTGGCAGGTGATGCAGGGTATTGCCCAGGCCTTGTGGCCGTCCGCATCACTGCACGAAGGCATGGGAGAGGTCATGGAGATGCTCAAGGGAGCACGGCGGCGCTTTCGATTATGGAAGATATCGGCCTGCCGACAAGGTGCAAGGGAGGCCTGAGCCATGGTGAAGACACGATACACCAATTGACCCGAACCACATGGCCGAGGTCGGACCTGTAGGGCCAGATGGGAAGGAGATCCCCGTTAGTCTGGTATATGACTAGGTATAGGTAGCTTTAGCCGTGAAGTATTCCCAACAGGATTGTAGGCTAGATAGCCTGTTGGATGGTATAGAAGAAGAGTTTAGTCAGTCTAAGTGACTTTGTACTTCAAAGGACATATTTTTCCCCTAGCCGGATTGTAAACCATTTGTCTTGGCGGACCTTTTCGCTTCAACCTCTGGACCCGACAGTCCAGAGTGTATCCGAATACCCGCTCAGTTATGTGAAAACCGGGGCACGCGTGGAAACCAGGCGTAGGGGTCATAAGTGCTTGAATATACAAGTACCCAACTAGCTATGTTATATTACATGGGTAGTAAGAAACATCTTCCAGGGAGAATAGTTCCGTTAAGGGTTCCTTTCCCTTAAGAACGCTAGCTTTCGGCTTCACCCAGTCTGAGGTACACATTCGGCTGACCCGACAATAATAATCGCAGAGGTGCTCCCCTTATGCCCTAGCTGAATTAATGGGAACGTAGGGCATAAACACAAGAGCCAGGCAACCCATCTTGGCCAAAACTTAAGTCATATCGATGCATATAGTAGTGAAAAAAGGCACATACGGAGGAATGATGCATATGTGGTGGGCATAAAGCCCAGAAAATAATTATATTAAGCTTCTGTATAAGAAGCCCCCAGGTATAATGAGCGCGCATAGCACGACAGGAGTGTGCGGTCAAAGCATACTTGAAGCTTTTGAGGCTATATATATGAAAGAGAAAGAGAGAGGGATGATATAATTTAAAAAGGAAGACGGAGGTAAGGAGACAAACACAGAGTTCGACACTAGGCGTAGAATCTTCGGAGTCTGGCCACGTTCCATGGTTTCGACTCGAGTCAATTATCTGATGCATCACGCAGACGGTGCGCTCCTCCAGTGAGAACTTTATCAATGATGAAGGGACCCTCCCACTTGGGCTTGAGCTTGCCCTTTTTCTTCTCTGGTAGGCGTAGAACGAGTTCGCAAATGTTATAAGTTTTGGCCCGTACTTCTCTGCTTTGATACCTTTGAGCCTGCTGTCGATATAATGCGGAACGAGCCTTTGCAACGGCATGCTCCTCCTCCAGGGCATCTAAACGGTCCTGCCGATCCAGCTCGGCTTCTCTCTCTTTGTACATGCGCACTCGAGGTGAGTCATGGATGATATCGCAGGGTAGCACTGCCTCTGCACCTCTGCGCCGTATTGAAGCGGATGCACCCATCGCGTAATGCATACGGCCATGACCTCAATCATGGTTAGTCCGAAGTGAGCCAACAACCTTATCCGGCTCATCAGGTACAGGACGTCCCTGTCAGCTTCCCTCTGAGGGTTCCGTGGGCGCCAACTCAGGCGCTTCTTCAACAGAGCATTATTGAACTCAGGGAGTCCGATCCGTACAGGGTCCGGCAGGGGGACGTCATCTATATAAAACCACTCCGAGGGCAAGTCTTCGGACGCCCTCTTTGGGGTGCCGGATAGATATCCGGTCCCGGCGATGCGCCATAGTTCGGCTCTGCCCACCTGATAAATAGACCCCTCCTGAGAACGGGGCACAAGGCAAAACAACCTCTTCCACAGTGCGAAATGGGCCTCAACACCCAAGAACAGCTCGCAGAGGGCCACGAAGCCCGCGATGTGCAGAATGGAGGCGGGCGTGAGGTTATGTAGCTGGAGGCCGTAAAACTCTAGCAACCCTCGGAGAAACAGATGGATTGGAAATCCTAGTCCTCTCATCAAATAAGGGACTAGGCACACCCGCTCTCCTTGAGAGGGATTGAGAATGCTCTCCGCATGCTCTTCGCCGCTATAGGCAGCAATCCCGGCTCGAACGGGGACCATATATGCTGGGGGGAGAAGCCCCTTGGACTGAAGCACTACTAAATTGCTATGTGGGACGGAGCACCGCCCCCAATCTCTGGGCCGAGGGCTGGAGGAGCGAGAGGAGGAGCGGCATCGACTGGCCATGTTGGAATGGATCTCTGTCAGAGGCGCTCTAATGAAGACTCGCGGAGGGAAGATGGTGCGAGTTGGATCTAATCCCCGTCTCTTTTATGAGCGGCTCGTTAACGCAACCGGGG